>NC_044986.1:5494599-5757099 GCF_008728515.1 Papio anubis | reverse complement strand
GTCATACTTTTGGTTGTATCCAAGAAATCTTTGCCTAAATCCAAATCACCAAGATATTCGCCTATGTTCTCTACTGGCAGTTTTATAATTTTGGTTTTTACATTCAAGACTAGCCACTTTGACTTACTTTTTGTATATGGTGTGAGGTATGAGTCAATGTTTATTGTTTTGCGTATAGATGTCAAATTATTCCAGCACTGTTTTTTGAAAAGAGCATTCTCTCTCCGTGGAACGACTCTGCTTTATAAACAAAAACAAAGATTGTATAAGGAGAGATGTAGATTCAAAATTATTTGATTTCATGATACCTTACATGTGAAACCACTGAAAATGGACAATTCTAATTGATGAAGGCTACAGATGGAAGACTAAAAGCTAGATAATCCATTATTTTTAGCTGTCCATTTGCTTGATGAGAGTTTGGATTAAAAGGGCATTTAATTGCCAGTTCTTTAGTACCTAGAATTTAATGTTATGTAACAAAATTAATAAGTCTTTATGTATTTCTTGACCCTTCCAAAATATTTATGTTACTCTTTTGGCTTTTATAGATTAAAAGAAAGTTAATGTATAGAAAGTGCTCATTTCCCAGAAGAACTGTTAGACTTTAAGGAAATTTTTATACCCACAGGGCCTCTTTGCATTTCACCACACACCCTAGGATTTCCTTCCAGCACAAAGGATAATTGGATGGAAACATTTTTACTCCTTTTGATTTTTTTTTCCAGTTTTTTTTTTTTAAATATTTTTCCCATTTTGGTTTTGTTTTCTCCCACCAATTTCCTATTGCCACTCAACAGCAGTGAATTCTATATTCTAATTTAGTGTTTAAGCTTCCTTTAACATGGAAAATAATCCTTTAAATATACCATAAAGAAAAATAGGAACCAAAGGTTTCCTTTATGCTTTGTTGTTTAGCAGATGAAATGCTGTAGCGGCGAGTCTACCAATTTCAAAAACCTAGGCTCAATTGGATTATTTTGTAGAGACGGGGTTTTGCCATGTTGCCCAGGCTGGTCTTGAACTCCTGGGCTCAACCTATGTCCACCTTGGCCTCCCAAAGTGTTGGGATTACAGGTGTGAGACACTGTACCCAGCCTAGGCTAAACTGGAAGAAGCTGTCTATGAGATTCTATATCCTGGCCCCTTTTCTTCTGTAACTTCTTAGCTCAGTATTTCAGAACTCCAGGCTGGCATCACTATTTTTTACTTTTCTACCACCTATGTGAGTGTGATTGCCCATGAGAGGGAACTGCAGTGCTGCCCAAGATGCTGCACAGTGCAAAGCATCAGGGCTTCCATGCATGCAATGACTGCACCTTCTGAGTGGGGGCCAAGTGTTTGTGCATATGGCAGACTGAAGAGGTCTCTCACCCTCTCTGTGTTTAACTGTTCCATAATGTTTACAAGCCCATGATATGGCTAAGGAAAGGGATAAAACAGGAAATAAGAGAGCCACACCCCATTCTCCTTGAGCTCAGGGCCTGGGGTGGGGAAGCCTGGCAACCACACCTGCTACAAGCCACATGATAGGGGAACCTGGGAACCTCAAGAGACATGGGAGAGAACCCCTGGTCAGTCCTTTATACTGCCTGTAAGACTATTTCTTGCTGAGGAAAGACGATTGATGATGTACTTTATTTTGCTGCCATTGCAGTAAATCTCATCACATGTAAATGAGTGAGAGTCCCCAATGATTAATCATCCCTATGATAAATTGTCTTCATCCAGTTCCCAAGCTCATCTTCATTTCAGCAATCTTGTCATCTGCAATAAACATATTCCATTTCGCCTTGCAATTGTTGATTAAGAATGTTAAACATCTGTTAAAATAAACCAAATCTGTGAGCCATTCTTTATTGTTAGGATGAACAATGAATTCATTTCCCTCATCCAAGTGGTGCCTATTATTTTCCCTCCTTGAAAAAAAACATCCAACCATGAATTGGAAAACACTGACCAGTCCAAGTCAGCTAGTATCCACAAAGCAGGACAAACATTCAAGGCCACTTCCCATTTTATTAAAAATTGACCAAAAGTAAATAAAACCCACCACCTAATAGTAGCTTAACTCAAGACGTATTTAGCCCACAGCACAAGGAGTTGGCCATCTAGGGCTGATGCAGGGGCCTCCAGGAACCAGGCTGTCTCCATTCTTCTGTCTTTGCTTTCCACTGTGCTCATGGCAGACTTCATTGTCATGCTTGCCATCTCTTGTCACAACATGACCTCCATACCAAGCAGGGAGGCAAAAAAAGGGAAGGCAGAGAGGTGAAGGTGCATCACTCAGCCATTTCTAGCTGCAAGAGAGTCTGGCAATGTGGATATTTTATCCGTGCTCTCTGTGCCTAAGGTGCCATCAGGATTCCATTATTGAGGAAAATGGGCAGAAGAGATGTTGGCTATGCAACTAGCAGACTCTGCCATAAACACAGAAGTCAAGAGACAAAGGTCTTGGAGTTGAGGTGTGCTTAATATGCTTAGAGTGTGCAATGGGTTGGAGCAGCTGCATCAGCATCACTCACAGCCGCTGATCCTAACAATTTGCATGCATACCTGCTTTCACTTCTGAAAGGAAGCATCTATGTCTCTTTGTTGAAGGATTGCCTCGGGCTGCTGTAGCACCTTGTTTATATACAGAGAAAAGAAAAGTGTCTGGGAATTTACATGCCCTCAGGATCAGCCCTTAACCAATAGTGTAAATGCCTCCATTCTCTTTACACTAACTGGAATATTTCTGACATGTGAATTACATATTTCTACAGTGTCCTGGGGTGGAGGTGGGGGTGTGGGTTTAAACCAAAGTTTCACTGCTCAAGCCTCAGCCTGGCATTGCCTTTGCTTGGTTTCCTTTCCTTCCTGGTACCACTTCCCCATTCCTCTACCACTTTTTCCAGGGATCACTTCCTAATAAACAACTTCCACAAACGTCACCTCAGGGGATGTTTCTCAGGAACCCAAACTGTCATAATTTCAAGCCCATCAGTGCCTCTGAATGCATATGTCTTCCCTAGTCAATCCTACCATAACTAAAAACACTCACACATTATTTAAAATTTGTGTGTTATTATCTAACCATCAGGTGCTTTTCATTATAATTAGTGTTTGTAGACATCATCATTAGAAACCTTGTAAACACAGATCAATATGATGGTCTTATCATTAACGTGTTTGTGATCAACCAACTGTAAGGTTAAAGCATTGAATTAAACTCAATATCTTAACCATTTATTTAAGCAAAAGGCAACTGTTAATCTGCACAAAATGCATTCTTACCATGCCATTTGAGAAGGCTGTTTTCCAGTGGGACTACTTATATTTGTTCCAAACTAGAATCAGTCATACTGACAGGGTGGTTGTCACCAACTTCTCTCTCATATTGCGAATTTCACCATAAGTCATTTCTGAAACTGAGCTTGGTGGAAGAGTCAAGCAACTTCTTATTTAAGGTTTTATTTACTTGTACTTTTCATTTATTGTTTCTAGTCAAAAGATCACTTTTTCTGGATTCAAAACAAATTCTTACTCGTAAATACATACACCTGCTATGCACCCACAAAAATTAAAAATAAAATAAGGAATTTTTTCTGACCTCAAAAAAGTTCTTAGATTTTCTTTAAAGCCAGCAGGTTGTTTTCAAACATTACATCATGATCTTGGTTTTGTATAATTTATTGCTCAGTTTTTTTGAACAGACGACAATAATATTTGAGCTTATTTGCATTGACACAGTGATAAAATTCATCTCTGAAATAACATTCTAAGAATACCTATGCATTCTAGATCAGTGGCTGCTGCTGCTTTTGGCTGTGTTTAAAGTGCCTTCTGCAACGTCAGCTTCAGTGTCAGAACTGCACAGACAAAGACATGTCTGTCTTAATCCTCAGCAACTCCAGGAAACTCTAAATGTCTTCATCACCTGACATATTTTTACTCATTTCAAGCTTAGGCTTCTAACTTCCCTTTTAAAAGTAATCTGTTTCAAGTTCCCAACTGAAAACATAATTTTAAAAATTATAATGGTTTAATTGGGAAAATGAAGAACAGTACTAAGTCAGCAAAAGCCTGATTTGCAGTTCTTTTTGTCATGAGAATTCATTGCAGCTGGAACTAGGCAAAGTTGCATTTTGATAAACAAAATCTTGAGCCAACGTACAATGGCAGGAAGCTAAACCGACTTGTGTGGGCCGGTTTTATTTTCTATAATCAAACACTGGCTCAGGAAGTGACACATTCACTTTAAAAATGACTTCTGGTTCAAGATTTTGCACCGAGAACATATTTTTACTTCCTCAAAATAAACTTCCATTGACAGTTTTTTTTAAAGCACAAAAAGAAATAAATTCTTAAAAATTTACACCTCAAACTGGCAAATAATATCATGTATTGGCCTTTTGGCTAAGACCAAGTGTAAAATGGCAAGTGAAGAGCAAGGAACTCCTAAAACCCATCACTTCTTAGTTTTTTACGGTTATTAGGAGGCTCCTTGTGGCTGGCCCTTAACTAAGTCATGTTTTTTGGTAAACAGATCATTGATGGAACATAACTTCTTCTAGAAAGTGAACTGATTGCCAAAAGCCCATGTCATTTTCTGAATTCAACAGCAGCCCATACGTGACGATTTCATGGCTTCCTAAACCTTCACTTTCAGTTCAACATGGGGCTCTGATCCATACATTTGCCTCCCTCCAAGAGCGATCACACTAAATTGATAGGAGAAGGTCATACACTCACGGGGACAATTCAGTGGGCCAAAGACTTTGATGAACCTCTGGATGATCTAAGCCAGAAGGCTCCTACTTCAGATCACACTCAGGGAGCTGGAACCAAGGGGCAATGTGCTTCTCACAGCAGATAGCTCCAAGGTCAGTTAGGAGCTAGAGGAAGGGGCAGAGGTTCAAAGGCATGGGGCTTAGGGCGGGACCATCTGTGCGTAGGGTTGATCCCACTTTCTCCATGAGCCCTGCTGCACCCCACCTTCCAAATCACAAAACTGAGATTCCCTACCCTATCAAAAAAGAATCGCCAGCAGGGGAGGAGCCTGGCTTTAAACTCCAACTGAGCACCTATTAGTCAGGCACATGCTAAGCACAGGGGATAAGAAAAGCTGATTCTGATCACACTGGCTTCATCCTGTGTAGCTCTCTGTGAGCCCCTCCAGAGCTCCAAGCAGGCACAGTGGATTTCACAACTAGGAGCCACTGCCCACCCTCGATTTCAGAGTGGTAAACCACTGAAATACAGCAAGAGCTTCTCCAAACACGATCTATTTCTAATGAACCAATTGAGCCATCTGTTGGGTATCTTTTTAACCACTGCCAACCAGCCAAGAAGCTCTCTCTCCAAATTTATATATGTCAAGGGTGACTGGGCCATGCCAATCAGCAAAGAGCTCAGAAAACTTGACTCACTTTAGAAAACTGAAGGACTCTTATAAAAGAAGTTTGTGCTCTGCCCATCTGTTTTGGGGGAACTTAAAACATCCCATGACATGAATAATGATTAACCAGGAACTTATCACTAATTATGATTACACTGTCGGAATCCACTTTGATTTCCCTGTGTTTGAATTTATCGCACTGCCGTGCTCTGGTCTGTTCCACAGTCTTCAGTGAGCTCTCGGTCCTCACCGAAAGCTCTGTGTAAAGCAGACAACGTGTTTCCCTCCCCACTGAGACTCAACTCCCAAACCACTCGGGTTTTCAGACAGCCTCTGAGATAATTTGGGCACCTCAGGACAAATCCAGAGGGATAAGGAAGGTCTACCTTCCTAGTGGCATCTTTGTATGCTAAAGAGACTTAAAATTTCTATTGCTGAACCTATGAAATGAACACAAAAACTGTGTTGCGCATATTCCCCTTGGCTCAGTTCCCAGAGAAATGTGTTGTGTCTTAACCTCCCTTGCTGGGGTTGGTTTGAAGATGGCCTAAGGCTGGTCTCACTTTGATCCTTTATGGCACTTAGTTTCCTGAAGTCCAGTGGGGCTCCAAGAGAAAAGATGGGTTTCTTGTTTGTTTGCCTTGTTTTGTTTGTTTGCTCAGTGAGAGAAAGTAGAGTGTGTTTGGCGATTGTGTGTTTACAGAACAACCCAGTGGATGGGGAGATCTGATAACTGGGAGAGAGTGTGTGTGGAGCACCCCCTCCCGAGCGGTGAGGGAGGCCTGCAGTGCACCAGGGGGTGGTGCTGACTTCAGATGAGGCACAGATGGTTCATCCGTGGAGACGTGAATGGTCCTCCTGACAAGGTGTGTGCAACTGTGGAAATTAAACAACAGCACAAAGGTTGTGTCGCATGGTCTTGGAGGATGCTACATTTCCTCCTGATCTCCAGCTGCAGTGTTTGAATGTGATTCTGATTTCTCCCTTGAGTTTTCTCAGGAGGTGCAGAGACTCCCTTGTATCTGATGTGGTGATGTAGAAGATGGTGGTGACCTTGCAACATGAGCCCAGCTTGTGTTGGTTTTTTGGTTTTCATTTATAATGAGTAAATGTTTTCTTCAGAGTAAATTTACAGAAGCTATGAGAAATACTATTCACGGCTAAAATATGGATGTTTTCCAATAAACAATTGGGAGGATGGAATTGCCATTCTCAAGGTGGGGAAGACCATAGGCAAAGCAAGTAAGGAGGAGGACGAGACCAGGAATTTTGCTTGTGGAAAAATTTAGTAAGAAGGCAACCTGAAAAAGCTACATACCTCATGGTTCTGACTACATTACATTCTAGAAATGGCAAAACTATGGAGACAGTAAAATGATTAGTGGTTGCCAGGGATCAGGGGAGCAGGGGATGAGTATGTGGAGCCCAGGGGACTTTTAGGACAGTGAAACCAATCTATATGATTCTACAGTGGTGGATCCATGACATTATACATCTGTCAAAACCAGCAGAACGTATACCACCAAGAGCGAACCCTAATGTAAACTGTGGACACACAATGATGTGTCCATGTAGCTTGATCCATTGTAACAAATATAAAACCCTGGTAGAGGATGCTGATAATGGGGAGGGCTGTGTATTTGTCGGGGGATGGGAGTATGTAGTTGTATTAGTTCGTTTTCATACTGCTGTAAAGAACTGCCTGAGACTGGGTGATTTATAAAGGAAAGAAGTTTAATTGACTCAAAGTTCAGCATGGCTGGGGAGGCCTCAGGAAACTTACAATCATGGCAGAAGATGAAAGGGAGGCAAGACACCTTCTTCACGTGGTGGCAAGAGGGAGAAGTGCCGAGTGAAGGAGGAAGATCCCCTTATAAAACCATCAGATCTTATGAGAACTCACTCACTGGCATGAGAACAGCATGGGGGATGGGGGCGGGGAACCGCAGCCATAATTCAATTACCTCCACCTGGGGTCTCCCTTGACATGTGGGATTGTGGGGATTATGGGGATCACAATTCAAGATGAGATTTGGGTGGGGACACAGAGCCTAACCTTATTAGTGGTAAATCTTCCTTCTATTCAATTTTGTTATGAACCTAAAACTACTCTAAAAAAATAAAGTCTAATACAAAAAGAAAAAGGAGAGAAAGAAAGGAAAGAGAAATATGCAGTCAATTATTTACTAAATTCAATTTTTTAAAATTTAGCAAATATATAACAAAAAATTATCCACATTAAAAAAGAAAGCCAAATAACTCAATATAAAAATAGGTATAAATATTTAACAGACAATTCATTTATTTAAAAAAGGTAAAGGGGAAATAAACCAATGAAGAATTGGACCTTCATAATTAGAAAATTCTATATAAGACATTAATGGACATGCGTTTCTCTCCCTATTTGATTGACTAAATTTAAAAAGGGGAGGGAGAGAGAATATCAAATGCTGGTGAGGATGTGGTAACTGGGCAATTTCACAGATTATTTCAGGAAATATTAATTGATAGGATATGTTTTGGAAGCTAGTTGGTGTTACTAAATCACCTGGGATAAAACATCTTTACAGTAATTTTGATTTTCATGTTTTCTTGAACTCCTGTGAGCTAACTTTGCGAGAAGGAAAATTTTCTTTCAATTAGTTGCTCTGTTAGTCAGATAGAGCCTACCTACAGATAAAACACTAAGTTAAATTCTAAAAATAAATGTGAATCCTTTCTTTCCTTTGCCAGATTCATTTCTACTGAATAAGTCATTGGGACGTCAGAGAAACTCAGTGGCTGGAGGGGATTGTAATATTGTCCATTACAATCCAGAAATGACACCTTCTCGAACCTCCCACAGTTGGTCAAGAGGGCTTTGCAAGGGGGCACAGAAGCAAATGAGGTTTGGAGTTAAGTCTGGAAGCAATCACTGTCTGCTGCTGCTGCTGCTCCTGCTGCTGACAGGTCGAGAGGAGGTGGGTGTCTAATCATTGTGAAGTAGAGACAGCCCTTCCCCATGCAGCACCAGGAAAGATTCTAAATTGCCCCGTTCCCCACAAGCCATTTTCATTAGATAGGTGTTTAATTCTCCTAGTGGGGATGTGACCTTGGTGGTCTTATACAGCCCAGGGTGTGCAGGCAGAGTTCCTGCAGTGAGACTTTAAGTTCTGTGTCATCCCTGGATCTCTAGACTTATTACAATGTCTGCTGTAGAAATCACAGAGGCGTAAAGAAGTCACTAAACTAATTTCTAATAAATAAATGGACAGATGGGTGGATGGATGGATGGACAGATGATACCATCAAAAGACAGAATGAATTTTTCACTGCACAGCAAAATTGGTTTTAAATAGCCCAAAGAAGAAACCAACTCCAAAGAAGTGTTGAAGGACCAATGCTTAGGGAAAAACAAACAAACAAACAAACAAATAAAACCCAAAACAAAACAACAACAAAACCCAGGTAAGTAACCAATTAAAAGAGGACCCTTCCAGAGTCTTTTGATAACTGAAACAGCTCAAGCATAAAAGTGTTTTTGCATTGAGAATGTGTCTGTGAACCAGTATTTCCCATATTCTGCAGATTTCATTATGAAGGCATTTCTTATTTTTAAATAACCGGATAAAACAGAAAGATTTTATTTTGACTTCTCAGACTCCTAACTTGTTTTCAGAAAAGTGCTGGCAATGGCTATTTTAATTCTTATTATTTTACAAAAGAAAGCAAGCTGAATTTGGAGGTTATCTTGAAGCAAATGACATTTCTTTCCTGGCCTTATTAGTTAGATGATGCATCTAGTGTCCCATGTGTGAGGCAAATTCAGTGTAAAGGCTGATTGAAAATGCTTCCTGCATCGTTAACCACATGCCCTTTCTCACTGCCTGTGGTGATACTTACAGGGCACAAATGAAGGATGTGTGAGCAATTCCTAGATACATTGCCCTTCTCTGAGATTTACAACTCTGAACCTTCAGTAGAAATTTGTGGAGCAAAGTCTACCCAAACTTTGCAGAATCAAATTTTTACAATGTTAGTGTAAATAAAAAGAGACTCGAGTGAAAATAAATAGGCAGCTTTGGTTTCTTCCCTCCTTTTCCAAAATAAATGGTCTTGCAAAGGAAAACTCAAAGTATTAAAGCCAAAATAAGATATTCTTGTCTCTGGTCTTGGAAATTGTTTGTTTAATAAAAGAGCATAGAGAGAGGAAATGGATAGGGTGAAGGCTTTGCAAAAAGTGGGTGTTAAATAAGCATATGTTTGTTAGACTTGAAAATATTTTTTGGACCCCTTTTAAACAAAGGATTTTTAAAACTAAATTTTAGCATCTTTGTTTTTATCAAAGTTGTGGAAATTAAACTTTCTCTTCTCCAAATTAGGGAAATATTCAGGCTAACGTGTGAAGCATGCAAAGTGGAGAATGCCTGCTACAAAGGTTTTCACTGGAGTTGAAAGCTTGGGATAGAAAATAGAGCCTCAGCTGACAAAGACTATGGAGTGGGGGAAGAGGTGTGTGTGGGTGCTTCCAATCTTCCTGTTCCAGGTGGAAGTTTAGAACATTTGGTCACCTCAAAGGAGTGCAGCATATCATGTATGTGACAATCACCCTATATTTCAATGTACAGTTTTTGGTCCCAAGTCAAAACATTCTACCACACATGTAACTTTAAAATTCACCTTTGACAAGAACTAAAAGTAGATCTACCATTCTATTCATCAATCCCCTACTGGGTATCTACCCAAAATAAAAAAAAAATCACTATATCAAAGAGAAAGCTGTGTGTGCATGTTCATCACGGCAGAGTTCACAATTGCAAATATATAGAATCACCTAAGCACCCATCAATTGATGAGTGGATATAGAAAATGTGATATATATATGTCTCACAGAATGTTACTGAGCCATAAAAATGAGCACAATAAGGTCTTTTGCAGCAACTTGGATGGAATTGGAGGCCATTATCGTAAGTGAAGTAACTCTGGAATGGAAAACCAAGCATCACATATCTCATAGGTGAGAGCTAAGCTGTGGTATGCAAAGGCATACAGAGTGGTATAATGAACACTGGGGACTCAGAAGGAAAGGGTGGGTATGGGGTGAAGGATGAGAAATTACTGATTGGGTACGATGTACACTATTTGCATGACCAGGACACTAAAAGCCCAGACTTCACCATGATAAAATTCATCCATGTAAACCAAACTCCCTGAACCCCTAAAGGTATTGAAATAAAAAATTTATCTTTGATAAATCATGCTTTTTCTTACAAAATCAATTGAAAGTAAACAAAATGTATGCATCTTTTGCTAAATGGAAAGAAGCCAGACAGATTATAAATAACATTCAAGATTATATTAAAATTAATTTGATAGTTCAACTATCAATTAATAATATACTATCAAAGCCAAAAATGTTTCACAATGTAAAATATGTTTAAGGTAATATATTTATAAAAACATTACGCCGGGCACGGTGGCTCACGCCTGTAATCCCAGCACTTTGGGAGGCCGAGGCAGGCGGATCACAAGGTCAGAAGATCCAGACCATCCTGGCTAACACAGTGAAACCCCGTCTCTACTAAAAATACAAAAAATGAGCTGGGCGTGGTGGTGGGCGCCTGTAGTCCCAGCTACTCGGGAGGCTGAGGTGGGAGAATGGCATGAACCTGGGAGGTGGAGCTTGCAGTGAGTAGAGATCGTGCCACTGTACTCCAGCCTGGGCAACAAAGCGAAACTCCGTCTCAAGAAAAACCCAGAAAAAACCCCCCCAAAAATTAAATGATTATATCCTTAAGCGGTTTCATATGACTATGTATTTTTGAGAATGACTTCAATGAGTGAAGATTGTCAGGAAATTTTATGCCAGAGAGAACTGGCAAGGAGAGGATTTTCTTGTGTCTGGTCTGGGCCAAGCCTCAATTCCACATCACCCCTTTCTCTCTGCACCGCACCCCATTCCTGTCTCAGTCTGCCTCATCTGCTGGGGTCTTCAGAGGGCAGAGTCTGGGGTTGGCTCATCAAAAAGCAGATGTACCATTTCTTAATTCATTGTAAACATTATAAGCAAGGACATTCCTAACATAGATGCAGTTTAAAAACATAACTTTTGGAAAAACAAAATATTTGCTATTCAATGTAGGCTAAAAAAATACATATTGGTTATCAGTCTCTTTAGTTACTTAAGGAGTGAACCCACTTTAGGTTCTTTGTCATAAGCCCCTTTTGTACTAAATTTTCTCTTTTATACCAGAGAAAAAATGGTAGCTACTGTTCAGGACAACTCTTCAGTGAAAGCGCCCACCACTAATTGTGTGGCACTTCAAATTGTAGGAGGGGAAACATTCTACAATTAATAATTGCTTCAAATGGAAGACCCCCTTAAGAGTGACGAATGATTTCCATATCTATTCATGTATTTTTCTTTCTCTCAAAGTCAGTAAAGCTGCGTTCATGCTGGACATGTGGAATTGCTTCATCCCTGCATCTGTTTATTGCACATCATTGACAATTCTTAAAATACCAAAGGTTTTCCTTTGTCTCACTGCCGTGTGGAAAGTGAATTTTCTAAATGAAAATTGATCACATTGTTGGTTATAAGTATAAGCAAACAGTTAAAACAAATCTATTGTCCCTGTGTGTGTGTGTGTGTGCAAGTGTGTGTGTGTGTTTAGCCACAAGACTAGAAACACTGAGATTATTTGGTGCAAGGCTCCATAACATGGTGCTTTCTCCACCACACCCTTGTGGAAAATCTGCATCTGTGTTAACTACTAGAACAGCAGGAAAGCTAGCTTGCATTCCTGAAGACCAAGTTGAGCAAGAGAATTAGAAAATTAAGCTTTCGTCTCAATTTTTATTGCAGAATTAGATCTTTATGTGTTTTTTTAGACACCTTTTTTGTTTCTTTTTCTATTTTGTTTTAAGTTCTGAGATACATGTGCAGAATGTACAGGTTTGTTACATAGGTGTACAGGTTTGTTATATAAGTATACATATGTCATGGTGGTTTGCTGCACCCATCAACCCATCATCTAGGTTTTAAACCCCACATGCGTTCGATATTTGCCCTAAGGCTCTACCTCCTCTGGCCCCAGCCCTCTGACTGGCCCCAGTGTGTGATGTTCTCCTCCCTGTGTCCATGTGTTCTCATTGTTTAACTCCCACTTATGAGTGAGAACATGCGGTGTTTGGTTTTCTGTTCCTGTGTTAGTTTGCCGAGAAGGATGGCTTACAGCTTCATCCATATCCCTGCAAAGGACATGAACTCATCCTTTTTTATGGCTGCATGGTATTCCATGGTGTATATAAGCCACATTTTCTTTATCCAGTCTATCACTGATGGACGTTTGAGTCGGTTCCAAGTCTTTGCTATTGTAAATAGTGCTGCAATAAACATACGTGTGCATGTGTCTTTATAGTAGAATGATTTATAATCCTTTGGGTATATACCCAGTAGTGGGATTGCTGGGTCAAATGGTGTTTCTGGTTCTAGATCCTTGAAGAATCGCCACACTGTCTTCCACAATGGTTGAACTAATTTACATTCCCTCCGACAGTGTAAAAGCGTTCCTATTTCTCCATAGCCTCGCCAACATCTGTTGTTTCCTGACTTTTTAATGATCACCGTTCTAACAGGCAGGAGATGGTATTGGATACCATTTTTCTATTTTGCCTCTAGATGAAGTGCCTGAATTATCAGTAAAGTAAAATGAAGACTGAGTGATATTTTGAAGACTAAAGGTAACTGTTAAATGAACAGAAGATAAATAAAAACATAACATCACTAAACAAGGCTTTGTCTGTATCCAAGTCACCATTCCCTGGATGGAGCAGTCCTCAGGGGCACGTGGGTTCTGGTACTGGGGCTCCATCTCCAGCTGGACTACCCAGGGCACACTTCTCCGTGATTGCACCCTACACTGCCTTCGTATATTAGATGAAGATGCTAATACCTAACCTAGGGGCTGTCATGGCGTTTAAACAAAATTGCTTAGCACAGAGCCAGTTCTATAGTAAGTTCTCAATAATGATAGTTAATTCTTGAACTCCTGGCCTCAAGTGATCCTCCTGCCTCAGCCTCCCAAAGTGCCGAGATTACAGGTGTGAGCCACTACGTCTGGCTGCGGTAATGACAGTTGATTCTATTGATAAGACTGCTCAAGCAAGCAAAGCGTGTCCATGTTACAGGAAGCAAAGTTGTGAAGAGGATTCCTGAGCCATACTTCTATCCCAAGATCAGAAGTGGGCTTTGAGGATACTATGTTACGCGTTTTCCATGGATAAACTTTGGTTGGACTTAAGTACTAATTTAAGTGATTCACACCAGCCCATGTATTTCCTTAATCTGCCAGACAGAAGGTTCCCTCTTTACAAAAGGACAAAATTCTGTGTTTCAGATACATTTTTATACAAGAAAAAGGCAAAAGAGAAGGGAGATAGAGTCTGGATACAACATTGTGTTGTTCAGTTAGAATGGGAGCCAGGAAATTGGGTTTTGTCAATTATTCAGCTGGGCAATTGAAAAAAATCTACTGTGTGAACACAGCTTCAAAACCACCACCGGGTGCAAAGTGCATTTCAAGCAATTCAGGAGGGTGTGTTATGGGTGGGAGAGAGCGATACATTGTTTCCTTTTAAGAAGCTTAGCTGATCAATCTGGAAGGGGTCTTAGCAAAGTGTGCATCCCAATGCTGAGTAAAGAGGAAGCTCTGGTGGGATTCTCACCTTGGAAGGTGCTGATCCGGTAACTGATCCATTTGGAAGGAATGGGGCAGGGATCCTTCCATGACCTTCTTTAGATGGGGCCCCTTGCTCTATTTCTTCATCCTTTTCTGTGTTTGAGCTGAAAAGAAGGAAAGTTGTAGGACTTGAGGTCTTTGCATGCTTTAGGCAGACAGCCCCAGGAAAGGGTGCTCCCCACGAAAGTAGTTTTGATAGACAGGAAGGCAATCTTGCTGCAATAGAGAAGGAGAAATTCCCACAGCTGTGGTTCCTAACTTCACTGCTGGGCTTTTGGCTACCTGATGTATACAAGGAAGAAACTGAAGATTTTTTTGCAGGTCAGAATGGGGGAAACCAAAGCCATGTTAAATGGTAATAGGGGGCATCTGGAAAACATGGAAGAGGATGTAACAGACACATCCTGTTTGCATAGCTTTTAAATGTTGCCGCATATGGCATTTCTTCGCTTATGACTGGACCGACAAAGACATTGAGCCAATTGCATGTTTAAATGCAGGGGCAACACGTGTTGTTTTTATTTGCTTGGCATGGGTTGTGCATGCCCCTTCGTCTGGTAACAATGCTAACTACCCCTCACCCACTCAGCCTGATTACTCTCTGCCTTGCCATGGAGTGGATGTTAGACTCAGGTCTGGTAAATCCTAATTTCCAAATGCCAGCAAAGTGACTGCCCAGGTTTGGGCACATGGCCAAGGCAGCCCACTCCAAGTTCTGCCATAGGAAATTGGCAGGGAGAAGCTGGCTGGCTATAAGAATGCGACCACAGCCGCTGGGGTCCGTGTCCCCACCACCTGGAGGAGCCTGAGAGGTGAGAACAGCACAGGGACAGAGACCCCATGGAGACGAGGAGAGATGGACAGAGAAAGCGGAGCCTGATGGTTGAATCGGAACCTCTGGATCAGTGGTGCCTGAGACCTTCTCCAGCCCATCCTTCCCAATTATATTGGCCAATAAATCCTGCTTTTTGCTGAAGTTAATTTTATTTGGGACTCCTCATGATCATAAATTGCCATTTTAATAGTTATATTCACACATGTACAGCCTATTTCTACTCCTTTCAATCATTCAGTTCTGTCAGGTCTTGCCACCGGTTCTACACATTATTAACCAAGGCCTTCGTTTAACTGTGAAAGCAGCCATTGGAATGATGGCTGGAGAGAGGGCTTCTCCTGGGCTGCCTTTCAACATTAAAACTGACTATATTCATGACATGAAATATCTCTCGGGGATTTCTACTTTTGAAAACAGAAACATGAAAAAATATTAAGCAATTTAATATGTTTTGGAATTCCTCTTTTGTGATTTAGAAAGCACACCAGCACCTATTTCATTTGTGTTTTTTAAAGGAGGCTAAGGGTGCATCTCACCCAGTCAGAAAGGCAAAGGAAGAGTAAGCCAAGGTCATCACCATCGGGCTGGAAAGCGAGACACTGATGGGAAGTAGCGAGTAAGGTCACATGGTTCTGACATGAATGATTCCAACAGCAACAGCTACATAAAGGAGTGTCCAGAGGCAGGAGCCAGCCTGGGCACAGGGACTGGTGGTGGCTGATTGGAGGAAGAAGACAGGAGCTGGTGCCTGAAGAGTTGAGCCTTTGCCTATCAGTCATCATTGATGGACTGGAAGGAGAAGAATCCTCGTGGAGGTGAAGGGAGGAGCAGGAAACAAAGCATCTGGACTCCAACATGAGCCAGTGATCTTCTCCGCCCAGGGAGGAATGATGGCTCAAGTGGATTCTTATGCTGGGAAAAAATTGAAGTTAAGGCTGCAGAGAACACAGGGAATGGGAAGGGCAGGAATTTGGACATTATCCTGTAAACAGACAGTGGGAATCGAAGGTGCCTGGTTGTTTCTGAGCCAGGAAGTAAAGCAGTACTGATGACGATTGCTCATCCCAATGTTAGGTGCACGTCACTGTCTGCCAGGGTCTAGGGCTGTCTTAGTGTGGGTGGAAAAACAAGGGCAACTGCGAGACTCTGCAGAGATACTGAAGAGGCTTTTCTGAGAGACCACATTCTGAGTGAAGAAGGACGAAGATATGATCAACAAGGTCTTAGCTACAAAGCCACAGTCACAGGTGCGGGGGGTCCTCAGCAGGGTAGTGGTTGTTCTCCACTCTGCCCCAGCACCTTGATGCAGGTCCAGATATAGGAAGAAAGGGGACCGTAGCTAAACACTGAAAGGAGCTTCTCCCAAACTCCGCACCATATCAAGCCCTGAGCATCCTTGCCACGGCACACTCCAAGTGGAGGTAGCATGCAAGGAAGAGCAGATCTTCCCTACCCTTGCCATGAGAGCCTGAGCAAGGGCTCAGGGTATCATCACCTTGGGGGGAACTGCTGCACCTTGCAGAGCAGCCAGGCTGCTCTGTATCTGAGATATGTAGACTGCCTTGCACACATGTGGGCAGCACTTCACACTTACAGACTGCGGGTGGGACAGGTCATCTTCAATCCTCACTGCAATTCTCCACTGAACCAGGGACGAGGCCCTGTCCAGGGTGCTGACAAAGGCAGTGGCGAGGAAGTGGATTGAAGGGCACTGAGAAGGAAGGACAGCCATCCCATTACTGGGTATATACCCAAGGGATTATAAATCATGCTGCTATAAAGACACATGCACACGTATGTTTATTGTGGCACTATTCACAATATCAAAGACTTGGAACCAACCCAAATGTCCATCAATGATAGACTGTATTAAGAAAATGTGGCACATATACACTATGGAATACTATGCAGCCATAAAAAAGGATGAGTTCGTGTCCTTTGTAGGGACGTGGATGAAGCTGGAAACCATCATTCTCAGAAAACTATCACAAGGACAAAAAACCAAACACCACATGTTCTCACTCATAGGTGGGAACTGAACAATGAGAACACTTGGTCACAGGAATGTGACACACCAGGACCTGTCGTGGGGTGGGGGGAGGGGGAGGGATAGCATTAGGAGATATGCCTAATGTAAATGATGAGTTAACCAGTGCAGCACACCAACATGGCACATGTATACCTATGTAACAAACCTGCACATTGTGCACATGTACCCTAGAAACTTAAAGTACAATAAAAAGTAAATAAATAACATAAAATAACATATGCTAGTATTAAAAAAAGAAAAGAAGGTGATGGCTACTGTGTGGGGGATCAAGGAAAGGAAGGAGTCAGGGGAGAACCCACATCTGGAGCCAGAAGAACACTCAGTGCCTCAGGAATCATTACCAGGGTCAGGTATGATGATTGCACTTGGGGAAATTGAGTGATGTGCTGCTAAGGTCCCCTGTGTGACTGAACGGCATAACAAAGTTGATTATCAGCTTTGATCATCTGAGCCCTCTCCTCTACAATTTGGAGAACTTATTTGCCTGTCGTAGAGTTATCCATCATTCCTCCTCCCTTGCATTCAGTCTTTTAAAAGCATACTATACACTACACCAGACATATACCACTGTACACTCTAGCACCAGATTAACTCACATGGTAGGAAGGCCTGACCTCATCTTTCACCTCTGTTTTTGCTGTTTGCTTCCTTCTTACTACTGCCGCAGACCAGAGCGCAGCCCCAGTGCCAGGGTGTGCAGCCTCTCATCCGAGGATGTCTCTGATTCAGTGTCACCAGGCTCTCTTTTAACTGCCACTTTCTGTGTTGCCCTTAAATTCAATTATTCAAACATTTCCAATTGTGTGCTTCTGCGGTACAGACTTAAACTCATAAATAAGCTGTATCTGCCTTTCCTCATTACTACTCCTGCCCACAAATTTGCTCAGCTTCTTTTATAATATCATTTTTTTTCTTTCAAGAGGTGATCTGTTTTTGCCTCATTTGCACAGACTGAATTCTCTTAACTCATTCTTCCCTCTTATTTAACATCAGGCCTGGTGAAGATGAAGGCCTTTATACTGTGTGGAATGGGATCATAAAATAAAGAGTAGGCATCTCTCTCTCGAGTTGTATGAACTCCTCGGTCCTCTTCCTCCCTTTTTCTCATTGTCCTCACTCCCTCTGTCCCCTGCCCCTCTCTTCACCCAACTGTCCTCTCATCCTGCAGCCATTTAGAACCTCATGAGGAGCAGGCTGGAAACAATACACTAAATGATCTCATAATCAACTTGCAGGAACTGTCTGCCTGGATTAACAAATGTTCTCAATTCCTCTCTGGAACTTGGAGCCTGACACTCAGGGCAGATCCTGGTTTCATGGGGGCACGGAGCTTCAACAATATGGGATACTACTTTAAGAAAAGGAATGCAGAATTATAAACACATAAAAAGTATGGGAGTAAATGTTTATTTAAAATGAAAAAAAGCCACAACGAATTCCAAATTTTAAAAAGTTGAAAAATCCATAAACATTACAAAATCTAGAGAAAATAACATACTTTCCCACGAGTTTGGCTGCGCATGCTGATAAATTTTTACCCGAAAATCATTTCACAATGTCATTTTCTCTAAAGCTATGCTGTCCAAGAGAAATATGCAAACCCCAAATGTGAGCCACGTTTATTATTTCAAAATTTCTAGTGAACACATTTAAAAAAGTAAAACAGAAATACATGAAAGTAATTGTGGTTATGTATTTTATTAACTCAATATAGCCAAATATTATAACATGAGCATATAATTAGCACAAAATATGCGAATGTGGAACGTTACATTCTTTTTTTCTTAGTAAGTCTTTAAAATCTGGTGTGTGTTTTACACTCACATCACCTCTGAATGTGCACTGGCCACATTTTGAATGCTCAGTAGTCACAAGTGGCTAGTGGCCACCATATTGGACTGAGCAGCTCTATCTAGACTAGGCAGATAATCTGGTCTTCCTTCTGCCATGGTGGACCAAAAAATTTTTTTTTATTACTGGCAACTTAGGAAAGTTCCTTTTAGCTTCTCAAACTCATGAAATATCTAGGATTATAGTTGTATGTGGAAAAACTTCTATGAAGTGTTTTACATATGAGTTGTAAAATTTCAGGGCACTTGACGTTATCTTCTGCAGGGGTTAATTTTAAACTCTTTTTAAACTGAAGACCTTCGTTAACCAATTTGGTGTCAATATTCACATTGTAGTGGCTTTTTTTGGTCTTATCTTTGATGTCAGTGTTCCACGACAAATATGCAGGAAATTTGAAAAGAACCTGTATAGATGTGCTTGGACATGTGAATTTACATGGATGATGTGTAGGGAGGTAGAAGGAGACAGGATAAGATTAGAAAAGTGTGCTGGACTCAGCTAGGGAGGTGAGAAAGGCTGTCGGCTGCTAGTGAGAGGCTACGGAGAGGTTCTCCCGCCTTTAGGTTAAGGGATCAATGCCGGTGGATATAGCACTGTACTGGATATATTTCTCCACGGATCTTTAATATTTCTGCACACTTTCTCAGCAAAGTAACTGATGGCTGGTCAGAGGGGACATGTGTTTCCTGGTCAGGATAGTAAAAATAATGTTTTCTTCTTGGTAAAGGTTGGAAAAGTTTGCTAGTAGTCTCTTATAAGGGGTGCATCTCCTAAACTGGGTGATCTTCAGCTGTGATGCAGACTCACTCTGTGCACAGCATCCACTAGGGCCACTCTGTGTCACCCCTATGAACCCTTGGGAGCAAAATGAACTGATAGGAACATGAGTTCATGCCATCTGCTCTGCAATGAATACTGAAGTCCTTTGTCTCTGGCCCAGGAGTCTCATGTCTTCTACCAACATCCGTGAAACTGGGAGGTTCATTTGTGAGCTTACAAGTAGAGTAAAGCCTCAGATCCCTCATAATTCCTGACACACTATCAGCATAAGAAAGGCCTTACAGTGTAGTGGTGTGATTTTTAGCATGCGAGAACTTCAAACCTGGTTACAGATCTAACTGTGTTTTGCTGGCTTAAAATTGTGGCTGTAATAACTTTATTACACATGAAAGCCATTACAAATCACATGTTCCAGCAAACCCAAGTTAAATGTACCCCCAACTCAGCTTCCTTGAGCCAACCCCAAAATTGCTATCAGCCACTCCACATCACCTGGAGTGAAGAGAAACGAGTAGAAATCAGCAGTGGTCTAAGCTGACTGGAGCATATTTGACTCAGGCGAATTTCATGTGGTGAATACATTTGTAGACTCTTCCCGTGGCCTGAGGGGGCCCTTGCAGGTAACGTAAGCTCATAGCAACATGCAGACAGTCATGCTTCCTGAATCCTTCTCCCCACAGATGACAGGCTCCAGAACATTCCTCCTCTACCAGCTGAACTGTCAGCTCACCAAGGATCAGTTGTGTCTGCTCCCAAGTCGATTTATGCCAGTTCCTTTAAGTTTTTATGATCATGTTGCAAACTGTTGAAATGCAAATGCACAATTAGTTGTGGGTTTTATGAAAACCAAATTGGAAAAGACAAGTCATTCAAAAACTTGCTGTCAAAAAAGAAGTGTACAGGAGAACATTGTAAAAGTTTAAGAAAAAACATGAACTTGTAGAATTTTAGTTGCAAAGTTTCTTCCAGCTACTATCCCTCTCAGCTTACAAATCTCAGAAGTCAATAGTCCAAATCAAAACCACCTACAAAACAACCACCCTAATAATGATTTTCTTTTTTCCTGTCTTCATACTTTTTATTTTTCTTTCAATATAGAAATGCCTGGTCAGGGTAAAATGGTCTTCACTGGAATGTACTGACTTTCCTCAAAAAAATTTATTAAAACCCTGGCAAGGTTGATCTGCATCAGAGACGGCTATGACTACTGAGTTTTACTACAACAGCATTAGGGTAAACCAATCTATTGCAAAGCCTTTGGGCATAATTTATTCTCCTTGGTCCCCCCACTTACTTATCACAGTACCTATATTCATACATATATTCCTTTTCCCTTGCTGCTGTAATGAATTTAACACGAATTAGTGGCTTAAACAAATAAATTTATTATTTTACAGTTCCATAGGACAGAAGTTCAACATTGGGAAATCCTGCCATTTGTGGCAACATGGATGGACCCGGAATGCATTATGCTATGTGAAATAAGCCAGACACAGAAAGATAGATACTTTATGTTATCATGTATATGTGGAACCTAAAAAAACAAACAAACAAACAAAACAAAACAAAAAAAAACAGTTAAACTTATAGAAACACAGCCTAGAATGGTGGTTGTGAGATGGGGGAAGTGGGAAGATGTTGGTTTAAGATGCAGACTTTCAGGTATAATATCGGCAAGTTCTGGAGTTCTCACACAGTCTGGAGACTGTAGTTAACAATGCTGTATTGTGTACTTGAAATTTGCTAAGAGAGTAGACCTCAAGGGTTCGCTCCTCCCGGCAAAAGGTAACTATGTGAGGCGATGACTGTTAATGGACTTGATTGTGGTAGTCATTTCACAATGTCCACATATGTCAAATCATCACATTGTACACTTTAAGTATATACAATTTTATTTGTTAATTATAATTCAATAGAGCTGAAAAAAAAAAAGAAACTTGACGTTGGTCTCCTGGGCTAAAATCAAGGTGCAAGCGGGTCTCGGTTCAGTTCCGGAGGCTCTGCAGGAGAATTCCTTCCCCTGCCCTTTCTGTTTCTGGGGGCTGCCCACATTGCTTGGCTCATGGCCCCTTCCTCTACCTTCAAAGCTACCATCATCATCTCTCTCTGCCCCTCTCTCATTCCATATCACCTCTCCACCTTACTCTCTTTTTCTGGCTCCCTCTTTCACTTTTAAGGACCCTTCTGATTACACTGGGCCCACCTGGATAATTCAAGGTAATCTCTCCACCTTGGGGTCAACCAATTCATAAGCTTAATTCCCTCTGCAACCTTAAGTCTTTCTTGCCAGGTAGCATGACACATTCACAGGTTAGAGCATGAACATTTTTACAGGCCATTATTCTACCTATCACCACACACAATTTTGCAGAGAGTGACCTTTATTGTTTTTCAATATAACTTCCACTCCACCCTGGCCTGCTGAAAGCTTCTTCTATCAAAAGCAGCAGGCCTGAGAGCCTGGGAAGAGAATGTCAAGGTGGTCCTTAGAGCAACACTTAGCACACAGACATCCTAGTTCAAGGCTGGCCCGATGTGCTGGGGGTGTTAGGGGTGAGTAGGAGAGACCATTCCAGTGCTTCCTTGATGACTTCTATGAGCAAGGGGGGTGATATCTGGGCCACCCAGGAAGGAGCCCTCTTAGCAAGCTTCCATCTTCTCTTGCTGCTCTGATAACGAGTCAGGCTAGGCTGGGGAAGAGACACAGAGAAAGATTGTTGTAAGAATTGTGGGCCGGGCACAGTAGCTCACACCTGTAATCCCAGCACTTTGGGAGGCCAAGGCAGGCGGATCACGAGGTCAGGAGATCAAGACAATCCTGGCTAATATGGTGAAACCCTGTCTGTACTAAAAATACAAAAAATTAGCCTAGTGTGGTGGCAGGCGCCTGTAGTCCCAGATACTCTGGAGGCTGAGGCAGGAGAATGGTGTGAATTCTGGAGGCGGAGCTTGCAGTGAGCCAAGATCGCACCATTGCACTCCAGCCTGGGCAACAGAGCGTGACTCCGTCTCAAAAAAAAAAAAAAAAAAAAAAAAAAAAGAATTGTGTTGGGGTGGAGGGTCAGGGAGACAAGGAGGATGTTAAAAGATGAGGCAGGGAGGTTGGAATTAAAGTGGCTCAGAAATTGATGAAACATCAGAGCCCAAGTAGAAGCCACTAGTGGAGATTCCCAGGGGCCAGCAATGGCTGAGGGATGTTTAAGGACAGGGATTAAACATGTCCAGGGTCCAATTTTAAGTTGATGAGTAGTACGTCAGTCACACACAGCCATGTGGAAGGACAGAGTCCAGCTGAGCAGTGGGATAAAGGAACCACCAGGGGTGCACCATGTGAGAAATTCAGCAAGGGTTCAATTTAGAACTGGAGGAACAGGGAAAGCATAGCCCCTGCCCCTCCATAAGCTCCTTAGAGGATCAGGATGAATGATGTTTTTTCCACTATACCTGGGATGGGGGTGAGGGGTCTGGAGACTTTTACTTATTTAATTTAATTTATTTATTTATTTATTTATTTTGGAGACAGAGGAGTTTCGCCCTGTTACCCAGGCTGGAGTGCAGTGGTGCAATCGTGGCTCACTGCAACCTCCGCCTCCCAGGTTCCAGCAATTCTCCTGCTTCAGCCTCCCAAGTGGCTGGGATTACAGATGTGTGCCACCAGACCTGGCTAATTTTTGTATTTTTAGTAGAGATGGGGTTTCACCGTGTTGACCAGGCTGGTCTCGAACTCCTGATCTCAAGTGATCGGCCCGTCTCGGCCTCCCAAGGTGCTGGGATTACAAGGCGTGAGCCACAGCACCTGGCCTTTACTTAATTTTTTAGTGTAAAATTTACAGACAATGTGCGCAAAGGTTAAGTGGCCATTTGCTGATTTTTGACAACTGCAGATATCTGTGTAACCCAAGTCCCTGTCAAGGTATAAAAGGTTACCATCACCCCAGAAAGCTCCTTCAGGCCACTTTTCAGTCAAATCCTCCTCTGCTCTAATTTTAAAGCTATCTTAACTAAACTTTTTGTTTTGAGATCGTTGTAACTTCATATGTAGTTATAAGAAATAATTCAGAAGGATCCTATGTGCCTTTTATATCCCTTCAATGGCAGCATCTTTTAAAACTGTTAACAATTAATTAATACGACAATTACAGCCAGGATACTGACTTCGGCACAGTGATGATTCAAAGGCTGTGTCTTGACTAGCATCTCTTCTGCTGCCTCTCATAGCCATACCCAGCCCCGTCCTGCCCTTGCTTTATCCTTAACCCTGGCAACCACTAAGCTGTTCTCCATTTCTATAATTGTGTCATTTCAAGAATGTTCTAGAAAGGGATTGATTTGTACAGCAAGTAAACTTTTTGGGATGGCTTTTTTTTTTTTTTCACTCAGCATGATTATCTGGAGATTAACCCAGGTTGCTGCACAGATAGTTCTTATTTTGCCAAGTAGTATTCCGTGATATGAATGCACTCCAGTGTGTTTAACCATTCACTGTGGAAGGACGTCTAAGTTGTTTCCCATGTCGGTTGTTGCAAATGGACCGACTATGAAACTGCGTGTACAGGTGTTTGTGTGAACATACATCTTCATCTCTCTGAGATAATTGCCCCAAAGTGCACTGCTGGGTCAGGTGGGATTTGCATATTTATATTTTAAGAAGCCACTGAAGTGTGTTCTAGAGTGTCTGTGCCATTTTGTATTCCTACCAGCAATGTGTGGGCCATCCAGGTTGCCAGCTTCTTCAGCTCCAAGCCTGGGATATATGAGGCAAAAAGAAAACCCCAAGAACCCTCCACTGTGTTGTTCCTTGTGATGCAAGGCAGGTGAGCCCACAAATTGGGGCTTAGCTTGGGAAGGTTCTTGGCTTTGCACAGGAAAGAATTCAAAATAATTCAAGGGTGAGCCAGTGGTGAGAGAAAGCAAGTTTATTGAAGAGGCAGTGCACAGCAGAGGTGCTGCTCCTTGCAGTGCAGAGGTAACCCATAGGCACTCTGTACCCAGAGTAGCCAGAGTGTATGGGCTGTTGGCAGCCGTATTTATATCCATTTTTAATTACATGCTAATTAATGGGAGGATTATTTCAATCTTTCTGGATAAGGGAGTTTCTAGAACCATATAAGGTAACTTTCAGGTCATTGCCATGGTGCCTTGCCATGGCATTTGTAAACTGTCATGGTGCTGGTGGGAGTGTGTTTATGTTAACGAGCAGTGAGGGCAGCTAGAGGTGACTTTTGTAGCCGTTGGCTGGTTTCTGCCAGCTTTCTCCCTGCACCCTGTTTCCACCAGATCCTGCTCCCATTAACAGGGTCACAACCCAGGTCATAGCCGGTGCTTGGAAAACAAGTCCCACTGATCTCCTACCTCACTTGGTTTCAGGGTTCCCAGCTGTTTTGCCTTCTTCTCTTCACATTTTAGAGTTTTAAAATTTTTGTCATGTATGTGTGATGTTCTGGGAATTTAGTTGTACATCATGAAAGGAATAGGAGAAAGTATGTCTACTTCAGCTTTTCGAAGCAGAAATCCTCACTTCTTTTTAAATAGGACTTTATGGGGTATAATTTACGTACAGAAACATGTCTACATTTTAAGGGTGCACTGGTTACAGTTTTTTTTGTTTGTTTTTTGTTGTTGTTGTTGTTGAGACGGAGTCTCGCTCTGTCGCCCAGGCTGGAGTGCAGTGGTGCGATCTCCACTCACTGCAAGCTCCGCCTCACGGGTTCACGCCATTCTGCTGCCTCAGCCTCCCGCGTAGCTGGGACTACAGGCGCCCACCACCGCGCCCAGCTAATGTTTTGTATTTTTAGTATAGACGGGGTTTCACCGTGTTAGCCAGGATGGTCTCGATCTCCTGACCTCGTGATCCGCCCATCTCGGCCTCCCAAAGTGCTGGGATTGCAGGTGTGAGCCACCTTGCCCGGCCTTAAGTGTGCACTGGTTATAGTTTTATGCATATGTACCCATTATGCTCTCCACCCAGCTCAAGATATCAGACATCTCTGATCCACCTCCTAGAAAATTTCCCTGTGCTCTTTCTTATCAAGTCACTGCCTTCCTCCCTACCTTTCAGGAAACTACAATTCTGGCTTTTCCTACCATAGCTTAGGTTTACCTATTTTTGAAATTCATACAAATAGAATCATATAGTAAGTACCGTTTTGTGCCTTGCTTCTTTTTGGCAACATATTTTTGAGATTCACCCACGTTATTCCATGTATTAAAAGATCATTACTTTTTACTTCTAAGTAGCACTTCATTATGTAAATATACCACAATTAATTTGTCCTCTTCAAGATTTGAATCTTAAAGGGCAATTTTATGTCAGTAAGCTGAGGAGTTGGAGCTGAAATTTGGATTGGTAAATCCAGTGACACATGGGTCATAAAGGTAAAGGTTGGAAAGAAAAATCATGGCTGTTTTTAATACTTTGAGACAGGTTAATACGAAATGTACAGTCTACCTTCTTCAAACAGTCATTTTAGGAAAATCTGATTAGGCTCTCATCTCCTATGGCTATCTGTACCTTTTGAAACTGGGATTAGTTGCTAGCTATGGGCCTCTGTGAAATCTGCTGAACTCATGCTGTCAGAATTCATTATATGATCACCACCATTTTCGCAGTAATATGCCTGATATCAACTGGTAAATAAAGAGAATGTGATGCAACTATCGACCAGAAAAGACTATTCACTTCACGTTTTGCTTTACAAAATTTAAAAAGCCACTTCATATTGCTTTGCTTTTAAAATGAAACAATGTAAAATAATGAAACGTTAACTCAATTATAGATTTGTATTTTATTTGCAGAGATTTTCATCTGCAATGTTCAATAACAGATATCTCTGCTGAAGAAGGGATAATATGCAATGGTCTTGGCCTGTGGAAATATACCCTTATGAGCCACAAAAGCAGTGATTGACTAAGAAAATTATTCACGGTGTGTTTATTACATGCGTGTTACTGGACAAATCACTCAGCACCTACGAAGAGGGCTATGGCAGAGACCCTGCCCAAAAAGAACTTTCAAACGAGTTGACAGAAAAGACAAATACAAGGAAAATGAAATAATACAAGATTTCTTAATAACCACACTCTATGTGAATAAAGCTACCTGCAAGTTTATAACTTCCTCACCGAAGATCTTGCCCGGGAGCCTGAGGGTGTGATGCAGGGGAGATATTCCTTTCATTTTGAAGTAAGTAAGACTCAAAGGGAACAAGTGGCTTGCCCAGGTCATGTCAGGTGAATGTGTGGAAGAGCCAGGAGCCTGGAAATGCACCCCCCTCCCCTTCCCATGGCAGCCTCACCTTCATGCTGAATCCCACTTATGGAGGGAGGGGTAACCTCTGTCCTGGCTTCCTCAGCACTGGCTCTGAATGGAGACATCAGTAGAGGATGTGCAGGTCTGTGATGAAGCAGATGCATTCTTAAGGGTTGGTTAGATTTGGTAAAGTAGATTCAAAGGGTACCCCCAGAAGATGGAATAGTGTGAGCTAAACCCTTGGAGTCAATGAGTACAAGGTTGAGAGGAAAGTAATGTTTGGATTTCCTAACCTGCAGGGCCAGGGTGGGAAAGAGGAGAGGATACACCCACAGAGGAGGGCTGAAATTAGAACTGGAAAATGACCAAGCTGAGATGAGAATGTCTGGGACCAGAGTAGGAGCAGAGGAAACGACAAGCCAAGGGAAGAGTCTGATTGTATGTGCATGTGTGGCTTTTTCATGCACTCCTTTCTGCTTTTGTTTAGTTGGTTTTCAACGTTTTGTTTGGAAGCTATATGTGATGTGATGGGTAAAAGGAACAGAGGTGCAGAGGCCTTTAGGGAAAGGTTATATGTTTGTCTGACTAGGAGCTGGGCTGTGTCTGCTGTCGCTGGAAGGTGTCAGGAGCTACTTTCTTTGGGTGTACTGGCTCCTGGTCCCCCGTCGTCTTTGGGACTTGCTAAAGATTTCTTCTTAAAGCAGGTCGAGAGGTGCCATTCTTTCCATTGCATTCCTGTTATGACACAGGAGTCTGTTGGGGAGATGGTCACGTGTGGGGAAGGGAAGCATTCTCTGGTCCTCTGATTTGGTCTCCGTCCTCTAGTGGGCCTGTATCCCTGGGCTGTGACCTTCACATAGCTTCTTATTTCCCCCCTCCCCTGCCCACTTAGGCAGGAAGGGTACAGGGGCTGGAGTTGGGTATTTCTCTTGCCCAGGCAGGTTACACTGTGGCAAAATCCAAAGTGGTTAGTAAAATAGTTTTGCTTGGGGGCAGTCTTTTGCTAAGAACAGAAAACTCTGGGCATATTTCCAAATGGTTACTTCCTTCTTATCTCTGCCAAAAGTGGGATTTTTCTTTGATCTACACTATGAGAATCTAGTGGAGCTCCTGGGAGGAAAACTTATGCAAGTGTGGGTCTCCCAGGAGGTTCTGAGCTTGTCCAGCAGTTCCTCAGTCACAGTTTAGGTTTCCTTACTCCAGAGTGGGTTCCCACGGTGGCTTCTGCTCGAGTAAGCTGTGATTCTCTGTATCCACTCGTCTGTCCCTCCAATTTAGGGGACAGCAGTTTGTCCTGGGAATCAGTTCTCTGACGGATTTAACAATAATTTGTTCATCTTTTTTCTTGTTGTGAGGCCAGGAGTGAAAACTTCCAATCTCCTTACGTCAGACCAGAAACCACAGTTTTCAATAATTATACTGAAAAAAGATTTCAACACATATAATTAGATATGTCCGCTAAATCCTTCACCCAGCGATTATCAACTTCTTCTCAAGCTTGCTTCCTCTATACTCTTTCCCACTTTTTCCAGATCCCAAGACTGCATTCCAGAATTGTATCATGTCATAAGTGTGTATTTCAGTATGCATCTCTAAAAGATAAAGAATGTTGAAAAATAAAACTATAATACCAGTTTTTCATAGTTTACAAAACACCACTAGCTCCCTGATATTAAAAAATATCCAGTCATTGAAATTCTCCTTCTTACCTCACATATTTCTTAGTTTCTTTGAATTAGTATCCAAACTAAGTTGAGCCTCTTTTTAAAACTGTAACATTTATTTTTGCTTACCTCTACTATTCTCCCTCTTTCCCTGACTTTAAACCAATATTAACAATACCATATACATATGTATATACAGAGGTGCAGAGGCCTTTTGGGGAAGGTTACATATTTGTCTGGCTAGGAGTTGGGCTGTGTCTGCTGTCCCTGGAAGGTGTCAGGAGCTACTTTCTTTGGGTGTCCTGGCTCATATACGTATATGGTATTGTTAATATCCATATAGCATATATGTGTATATATGTGTGTGTGTATGCATAGACAGTACATTCATGTGACAGAAATGTGGTCATCGGTTTGCAAAAGTGGAAATAGACTATACGTTGATATGGTTTGGCTCTGTGTCCCCACCCAAATCTCATCTCAAATTGAAATCCCCATGTGTGAGGGAGGGACCCGGTGGAGGTGATTGGATCATGGGGGTGGTTTCCCCCATGCCGTTCTCATGATAGTGAGGGAGTTCTCACCACAGCTATTGGTTTTAGAAGTGTTTGGCAGTTCCCCTTTTGTGCTCTCTCTCCTGCTGCGTTGTGAAGAAGGTGCCTGTTTCCCCTTTGCCTTTCCCCATGATTGTAAGTTTCCTGAGGCCTCCCCAGCCATGTGGAACTGTGAGTCAATTAAACTTCCTTTCTTTATAATTACCTAATCTCAGGTAGTATCTTGATAGCCACATGAACATGGACAAATACACATGTGTTTAAAAAAGACCATGGTTTCTGCAAAGGAAAAACAAAGGAGAGCTTTATTTTCTTAAAAAAGAAAAAGACTCTGAAGATTGGGAGACACAGCTTCCAGTGTAAATGGAAAGGACTCTGGAAAACAAAGTGTGGGTCTGGTTTAAGTAGGAAAAGTTTTCGTGCCAGCCTCAACTGAGTCTGTTCATGTAAATGAATAATTTAAACTCATTCAGTCTCAATTGGTTGAAAACAACTGAGTCCAGATTGGGTAGTTCCCAATTGCAAGACCAGTAGTCTCTGCTGGATGTCCCTTTTTGGAGGCTGATGGGAGAACATTTCTGGACACCCAAGTCTCAGTTCTGGTTACAGTAACCATCTTAGCTCAGAGGCTCAAACAGGGTTCCTCTGGAGCTGCCCTCTCTGGCAACAAAGGAGGTGTGACTGCCCTGTTCTCACTCATCGTGGCCATTGGATTAGCTTCATTACACACATGCATTGCTTTGCGTCTTAGCTTCCTCCCTTCACAGCACATCCTGCGAATCCCTTCCTGTCAGCTGCTGGACATGAGCTCAATTTTTTTAAAGAGCTGCATAATGTTCCAAGGTAGGTATGTGCCAGAACATATTCAACCACTCATTTGTTAGCATTAGGATAAACACTGCAGTAATATCTCTTTACATAATCCTTACGTACAGGTGGTGTAATTTTTAAAGCATAGCTTCCCAGGAAAGGGATTACTGAGTATCAATGTAGGTGATATATTTTAATAGCTTTATTGACATATAATTGAGATGCAATAAACTGCACATATTTAAAGTACACATATGTATATATACTCATGAAACCAACAAGGCTACACATTTGATTTCTTTTGGGATGAGCTTTGGTAGTTTTTGTTTCTTTCAAGAAATTTGTCAATTTCACCTGCTCTGTTGCATTTACTGGCATAAGGTTTTTATGTTTTTTAATGTGTATAAAATCTAAAATCTGTTGTGGTGTCATCTATTTCAATTCAGATATTGGTTATTTGTATCTACTCTTTTTTTCTCATCAGCCTGGCTAAAGGTTTATCAATTTTATTCATTTTCACAAAGAACCAGCTTTTGGGTTCATTGATTTTTCTCTTTAGAGTTACTGTTTTGTATTTCACAGGTTTCCATTCTGATCTTTATTATTTCTTTTCTTCTGCACACTTTGAGTTTGAGCTGCTCCACTTTTAAAATTTTCTTAAAGTGGAAGCTGAAGTCATAGATTTGTAATTCTTTTTATTTTCTAAGATATAAATTTATTACTATAAATTTCCCTTTAAGTATTGCATTAGTTGCATCCCACAAATTTTATTATGCTGTATTTTCAGGCATATTAGCACGGTTTTTGTCTGTTAAAAATACCTTCTAATTTCTCTTTTGGTTTCGTCTTTAACCCATGGGTTATTTTAAAGTATGTTATTTAGTTTCAAATATTTGAAGATGTTCTTGATGTCTTTCTTTTATAGATTTCTAATTTAATTCCATTACTGTCAGATAACATAATTATATATATTGAATCCCCTTAAATGTATTAAGACATATTTTATAGCTCAGAATTTGGTTAATTTTGGTAAGTAGTCTGTGTGTACTTGATAAGAATGTATATTTTGCTAATGTTGGGTGGAGTGTTCTAAAATTGTGAATTGTGCCAGTTTGATTGATAGCAGACTCAACCACATGATGCCTATAAGAAATCCATTTTAAATATAAATATACAAGTAGGTTGAAAGTAATAGGATGGTGAAGGATATATTTACACTGATCAAAAAGGAAGCTGAAAAGAAAGCTATATTAATACAAAAATACACTTCAGATTTCCTGTCTGTTTGTTCCGGCAATTACTGAAAAGGAGTGCTGACATTTCTGACAACAACTATGGATCTGTATATTTCTCCATGCAGTTCTATCGGGTTTTGCTTCATATATTTTGAAGCTCTCTTATTAGGTGCACCAAGTGTTTAGCATTGTTATATATTCTTGATGAATTGACCTCTTTTTTGTTGTGAAATGACCCTCTTTGTCTCTTTGCTCGGAATCTACTTTGTCTGAAGATAAGGAAAATTGGGGCCATTATTTCTTCAAATATTTTTTCCGTCTCCTCCACTTTCTGTGCTTCCTCGGGGACTCTCATTATTCGTATATTAGGTCATTTGATATTTCCCTACAGTTCACTGATCCTCCATTAATTTTTTTCAGTTTTTCTCTCAGTGTTTTAGTTTGGATAGTCTTGATAGCTGTGTCTGCAACTGCTTTTCTTCTGTGGTGTCTGGCCTGCCATTAATGCCATGCAGTTCTCATCACAAGCCAGACAGCATGGCCCTGTCAACAAAATGGGAAACTGTGAGAGATGAGGAGTCTCAGACAAGTCAGAGCTCGCAGCAACAGGGATGTGGAGGAGCTGAGCCGTGGCTGGGCAGGCTGAGATGATCCATTTACATTGGATCAGTCTGGCAGACTGAGATGTGTCACATGCAGAGTGCCGAGAGGTGCAACAAGCACATAGACTGGTACACAGATGACAGTCAGGTTAGGGAGAAGGGACAAAAAGTGAGATCACAGCAAGGCCTGGGACTCTCCCAACCTGTGGGACTCCTGTATTGTGCTGGCCAAGTCTTTAGCAGGTTATTCATTCTAAGCTATCTCCCTGTCTAGATTGATCCACGAGGGCAGGAACCAAGGTTTGTTCTGTCCATGCCAAGTACTTAGTACAGAGAAGCTGCTCAGGATATATTTTTATTTATTTTTATTTTTTAATTTTTTGAGACTGAGTCTCACTCTGTTGCCCAGGCTGGCATGCAGTAGCGTGATCTTGGCTCACTGCAACCTTTGCCTCCTGCGTTCAGGTGATTCTCCTGCCTCAGCATCCTAAGTAGCCGGGACTACAGGTGAGTGCCACCATGCCCAGCTAATTTTTGTGTTTTTAGTAGAGACAGGGTTTTGTCATGTTGGCCAGGCTGGTCTCAAACTCTTGGGTCTCAAGTGATCCATCCGCCTTGGTCTCCCAAAGTGCTGGGATTACAGGCGTGGGTGACTGCGCCCAGCTCAGGATATATTTTTAAATAATGAAAGAAGCAGGTCCATGGACTCTCAAAGCCCTAAGAGCTTGGTTTAGGGAAAAAGACCCATGACACAGGCTTTTGGAGTTTGGGATTTTGTGACTTGGAAGCAAGGAGACAAAAGGATGTGATGCCATCCCATCAGCTCTCACCTCTAAAAATTTCCCTTCACCCTAGTTTTCTGGCAATTTTTTTTTGTTTTACAGAGTGAGAAGGGCATGAATATGGGGTAGTTATAATTATGCCCATAATGCATAATAGCTATCAGACTGATCCAATGTAAACGGGTTATGTTTATAATTGTAGTGAACTGTAATTTTAAGTAAAATGAAAATTGGGATTTACAACACATCTCAAAATATCTAATTACCAGAAAGCAATTTTGTATACAAATGCTCGAATCTATTATTCAACACAAACACATTTTTGAAGTATAACTACTAGTCAATCACAATTGCTCTGACATTACAATACAAGTCTCTTGCAAAGACTATTCAAAGCACTTCAACAGTGTTGGAAGCTTCCAGTATTAAGTGGTTAGAAATAGGAAGGCTGGCAAATGAGGCCATTAACAAGTGTGAAGGCCTCGAAACTGTCAAGGTCATCAAAATCATGGGAAGTCTGAGAAACTGCCGCAGCCAAGAGGAGCCTGAGGAGACGTGAGGACTAAATGTGATATGGGGTCTTTGATGGGGTCCTGGAACAGAAAAAGGACATTAGGTAACAACTAACGCAGTCTGAATACAAAGTATGGACTCCAGATAATAATAATATATCAATATTGATTTACCAACTGGAACGAATGTACCATAAAGTGTGAAATGTTAACAACAGGGGAAACTGGATGTGAGCTCTATGGGAACTCTGTCCAATTCTCCCAATTTTTCCATCATTCTGAAACTGTTATTTCTTAAAAATCTAACTTAAAAAAGAGATTTACAATGGAAGTGGAAGCTTGGAAACCATGTATAGCTGCATCAAAGTGGTTTTAGTTTGCCAGTTTTATTATTTAGTTACCTTTGTTGCTTAAATTGTGTTTTCTTTGGAGCATCACATTCATAGAAGTATTAGTATGTGCACTGTTATCATTGTGATACATGTACCTGTGGTATATATCAACTAAATGAAATAATATTTATACATATAAGCATATTTGGTTATACTGTTGTGTACATATATATTTGCATTGAACATTCATGGCTTTGCTGTAATTTCAGTGCATTTTTACATAGGATATATGTATACATGAATCTTCTACAATATCATGTTCATGGTTAGGTAATATTCCACCTTGGCATGTATTGTAATTCAATGTTTAGGGCTTTCTCAAAGTTTCATATTTTTTCTTATTATAAAGAATGATTTGATGAATGTCACTGTAGATTTATGCTTATTAATGTTTTAGCCCTAGAATCAATGTTGCTGGTGCGAAAGCCTTTTGTGTTTTTTGATTCATATTCCTAAATTGCCTATCAAAATTTTCTTATTAATGCCCCAACCAAAAGATTATTGGAATGCTTATTTTTCCAATGACTTGCTAATATTTGATATTAATATTAAATTGATAATTTTGTGAGCAAGAAAATATATATGTACTAAATCACTCATTTCACTTTGCTTAGTACTTTAGCTATATGTACACATGTATGTGCATTCCCATTCTCAAACACGAAACAAAGACACGTGGCTTCAACGCAGAACATTTAAGCTTATTTTTTGTTACTTGAGCACATGGTCTTAAATGTTCGTTTCACATGCAGAATGCCTCCCGATTCAGTGTGACGTCATTTTATAGGCGCAGTGGGTCCACGAGAAAACCAGAATGTGCCAGGAGAAAGATGACTTTTGAGCTTTTCTAGCCATCTTCAAATCAATCATGTCACATTTATGATGATTTATTGTCACATCGAAATAAGTTTCGCTTGTTTAGAAACAATAAATAATAAAAAGGATAGTGGTGCTGCTGATGCAATGGAAAGAACAGCGTCATTTTCACACCTTATTTGCAGTTTTTAAAATTTAAACCAAATGATTACACCACTGAAGACATCGACATCTCATCTAAATATTCAAAATCCACTCACTGGTATCATCTGAGTGGTCTTTGCTATCTATCAGATTGGACGGACAGAGTTTGCCATCGCAGGCTGCTGCTGAGCCTCATAACTCAGCCCTCACTGAAGGGTGAGGCATCAGCAGAGCCGTCGGGATGCTGCCCTGAGTCTGTGACATGGATCATGGAGGCTGAGCAGAAAGGTGGAGAATGGACTCAGAAATATAATATTTCAGCTTAAAGCTTAATGATAGTAATACCATTTCCTAAGCCCTAGTGTGTGTCAGGCCACGCATCAAGTGCTTTAAATGTGAATTCTGTCATTTCATCTTTCCAAGAACCCGGTGAGGCTGGCAGATCTTATTACTGCATCCGTTGGACAGATGTGGAAAACAGTACTCAGGTGGTTTGAGTATCCTGTTTGAGGCCCCATATCTCTGGGGTGACAAAGCTGGGACTCTTAGTTAGAAGAGACTGTTTGCTGGTTGAGCGAAATTCCTAGACCCAGAATCCTTAAAATGCTAGGCAGATTTACCAACTTGTCTATACTCTGTGGTAGAATGAGGTATTCTTTTTTAGCCGAGATCTTTATTGTGAGAACTCTCAACTTTCAAAAAGTTAAAAAAAAATACAATGGGCATCCATATGTTCTTCCCCCAAACTTGACATTTGTTAATGTCTTGATTCTTAGTGTGATGTTATTCCTAAATTCCTCAACAGGCACCTCCTCAGAATAAGGACATTGAATCGAGGGTATTCTGGTCCCAATTTTTTTGAGGGAGAAATGGAACCTAAGATGAGCATGGGGAATCCCACTGCTTTTGGAAAAATTTCAATCTCTTGACCTGGCACTTCAGGCTCTCCCATGAGCTGCCCCCATTAATGATGTCCCATCCCCATCCCTGTTTGCTGCACCCCTGCAACTCACCAGGCCTTTAAAACACAGGCAACTCTATGCTGTGAAGCCTCCACTCACCTATTCTGTTCTTCAACAAAATAAAGTCAATCTAAATCTGCTCATACTTTTTTTTTCTTTCTTTTTTTCTGAGACAGAGTCTTGCTGTGTCACCCAGGCTGGAGTGCAGTGGCGTGATTTTGGCTTACTGCAACCTCTGCCTCCTGGGTTCAAGCGAATCTCCCACCTCAGCTTTCTGAGTAGCTGGGATTACAGGCACCCGCCACCACACCTGGCTGATTTTTGTATTTTTAGCAGAGATGAGGTTTCACCACGTTGGCCAGGCTGGTCTCGAACTCCTGACCTCAGGTGATCCACCCGCCTTGGCCTCCCAAAGTTCTGGGATTACAGGCAGAAGCCACCATGCCCGACCTAAATCTGCTCATTCTTTAAGGCTTACTTGATGCTGCTCCTCTGTTGAGACTCCCAGATGTCCAACTCCATGGGTGCGGCTTGGTCTCTATGCTCAATCACCCTCAGAACATTCTGCTTTGCTTTAGGAGTAGCTCTGCTCCTGTCTGACTCTCTTATTGGGTAGCACTTTCCTTAAGGTCAGAGGTGGAGCAAGTCATCCTTGAATCATCCCCAGCATGAGACATAGAGGCTTGCACATAGTAGGTGCTTAATAAACACTCATTGAATTGTGTGGCTCTACCTGCTGAAAATAAATAACACATTGTAATTACTCCAGAGTTCAGATCCTGAAAATATTTTTTATCACAAGAAAAAAATAGTCTTTTGAATTAATTCACTGTTACAAAGGCAAAATATCTACAGCACTGGGAATGGTATCAGTACATCAGAGAGTCATAGCACTTAAAGACTGAAGTACTTTCATTTCCCTTAAACACCGTCATAATGAAAAGAGTGCATCGTGTTTTAAAGTCATGGAGGCCTTTTAGCATCACAGGTAGTTCCATTCTGTTTGTTGGGAATTTTAAGCCATGCGAAGAAAAATGAAATGCCACTAAAAAGAATATCATGATTGACAAAACGACGGGAAGGGGAAACATTCCTTTCTTCAAAAGTGCTTGTAACATGAAAAGAATGCCACAAAAAGAAGGTTGTTAACAGCAGATAGTTCAACAGTTACGTTATTATACCCAACTGCCAAAGTTGTAGAAAAAAGCCAGCAAATGAAGCAGTTGAGATGAACAGAGCCTATTTAGAAGAGGAAGAAATATATTGTATTTCTGAATGCAACAGCTGCATGTAAGTGTAACAAGATCCTAGCTCAAATTATAGCTTTGAATCCAGCCCCCCCTTTGCAGCATCTAATCTGCTCTTGTGAGCCCTGGCACGGGCTGTTAGTAGATGCATCAAGGATGTTTTTCCCAGCATGGTGATGTGGCAGCTGTTTGATGAGCAGCTGCATCATGTGGATTTTGGGTCAGCGTGCATGGGAACACAGTCTCTTTGGTGGCTAACTGTGGGGGAAGTTAATGTCAGGCTGTACCAGCCTGCTGGTTTTCCCTGGCAAAACCCTCTGAGATGACCCCATTCTGTACAGCTGGGAAGCCGCGGCTTTGTTTTTGAAAGATATAAACAATCTGCTCCTTCTTTAGCAGGGCTTAGTAAGGAAAGACCTTCAGTCAATAATACATGCAACCTGAAGAACTAGCACCTTAGTGTTGGAACATGTCCTTGGCGTTCATCCTCTGATCCTGGGCAAAAAACGCCCTGGGGGAGACCCCCTGGAGCCCTATCTCTCCTCTGAATAGGACACTTACAAGACTTAGCAATGGATGAGGTCCCAGCACACAGACACATTACACTCCCCAAAGCAATAATTAAAAACTCATTGAGCGTTTAGATCCCGCCTGCTTAATTGTCCTCTTTCCTCTGTTCCTTGTTTTCCTCTTTTAGTGGGTGACGGGAGGACATGAGAGAGTCAGTTATCAGTATTAAGATGCAGGCAAGTACTGTGGAAATAAAGCTATGTGCTAGATGGTTTCGCTTGACCAGCTTCCCCATCCTGGAGAGTCCAGCTACCACCCCCCATTTCATTGTAATCTCATCCAGTACTTTTGCTTGAGGCAAAACTGGACTCACTCCCTTAGTTCCAGGAGTGGGCATATAACTCAAGCTGGAAAACCCATGTCCCCTGAGCCACAGTGATTGGCTGGCAGTCAGGTCCCCGTGACTAGATTCGGTCAATGCGAGCTTTCCCGGAGATGTCTGCTGGGACCACTTGGAAGGGCCATTTCTCTTGAAAGGGAATCTGAAGGGGACACGTAGGCTTGTTCAGAGACATCTTGCTACTGGCGTGAAAGGAGAATTTGAAATGAGTCAAGCAGGGCATAGTCAAGTCAAAGAGGGAAAGGTAAACGCCCCATGGCATTTTATACCCTGAATCCCAAAGCAGATTTAGCCCTTGAACTTTCCAATTACAGGATCCAATAAATTCTCTTTTAGCTTCTGTGAGATTGAAGTGGGCTTCTGTGCCTGCCGCCGAACTCACCTTGTTTAAAGATTTGCTTCATAGTTTGTGCTCCCTACTAGGATATGAGTTCCAGGCAATCAGGGACTTTGTCTGCCTTGTTCATTATTTTTCCTGTTTTTCTCAATTCCCAGACATTTCATTATTTTATTTTTTTGAGACAGGGCCTTGCTCCGTTGCCCACCCTGGAGCCTATCACAGCTCACTGCAGCCTCCAACTGCTAGGCTTAAGTGATCCTCCTGCCTTGGCCTCCCGAAGTGCCAGGATTATAGGTGGGAGCCACCATGCCCAGCTGTTTATTTTTTATTTGCTCCCTTCAACTACAGCCTACATTCCATGAAGCCGGGACTTTGTTTTTCAGGGCTTATTCCATTAGCTCCATAAAAAGTTGCTGAATGAACATGTTAATCACAAGGTACAACTTTCATTCATTGAAGCAACCATTAAACTTTTATTAAGCACAGATTCTGCTTTCAAGGAGCCTCCAGTAGGTGAATAAGTTGCAAAATGAATGAAGACAGAATTAAGGAAGATCAGAGGAATGCAATCTCTTAGAAGTGGAGGACAAGGGATTTTAGGGGACTCTTGGTGGAGGGCAGGGTTGGCACTTCAGGCCCGAGGGGCTCAAATGTCTTCAATCAATGAGACAACTGCACTTGTACTGTGTGCAAGGAGTGGAGGGGGAAACAGAGAGGTTGGAAAAGAATCAAAGATTACCGGAATGATGGAATGGGATATATTTGAAGAGAAATTAACATTTTCTTGAAATTAATAAATATTTAAACAACATAATCTGAAAGGTCCTTATTTGGAAAATGTTGATGAAGAGGTCACCAAAATATTATTTTATGCCTTTCTTTATAACATAATTTTAGCTCTGTGGGGAAAACAGTCAAATTGATGGATGAAGTCATTGGCATAAATATGGCAAAGGCAGATACACCCAGACCTAAGACCAACGAAATCTGACAGGCTCCAGGGGAATTTTGGAACCAAATCTCTCTCTCTAAAAAGCCATGAAAAACATAATCTACAAATGATATATGGGAAAACCTCATTAATTTACATATTTCTGTTCTTAATTTGTAGCCACTTGAATTTTATCTGGGTAACGAAAAATTTGCAAAGCAAATTAAGAATGTGAATGAGATTAGAGAGGGAATGTTTAAGCTGCTCAAGAGAACAAAGTGTTTTCATGCATTCATTTACATAAAAACGGATAGGCAAATTAAAATATCTTCTCATTATTAAAGCCACTTATTGTACATATTTATTGCCTGATAAAATAAGTTTAGTTGAAAACAAGTAAATTTTATTTTTCTTGAGATAGTGACTCTGGTGTAAATTGGTGAAGTTTTTCTCATCATTCAGTATTTAGGATCAATTTTCAAATTCCCCTGATATTTCCTCTTTAATGTTTTTATTATTTTTTGAACCATTTTGTATCAGGGTACTTTTGTTTTTGTTTTTAGTTCAGTTTTATTAATCAGTTAATAGACACTTGGATTATTCACAGCTTTTGGCTATTATGAACAAAGTAGGTCTGAATATTCAAGTAAATGATTTTGCATGGGCATATAATTTCATTTCTCTTGGTAAATAAATACTTAAAAGTGAATGATTGGGTCATATGTTAGATGTAGATTTAACTTGTGAAAAGCTATCAAACCCTTTTTCAATGTGTGCCATTTTGCATTCCTACCAGCAATGCACAAGAATTCCATTTACCCCATGTCCTCACAAACATTTTGTAATTTCAGGCTTTTAAAATTTTAGTTATTTCTGTAGGTATGTAGTCATATTTCATAATAGTTTTAATTTGAAGTTCCATAATAACTAATGATGTTGGTCATCTTTTTATGTACTAATTTGTCATTCAGCTATTTTTGTGGTGAAGTGTTCAAATCTTTTGTCCATTTTAAAATTTGGATTGTCTATCTTCTTATCATTGTATTGTAAAAATTATTTATATATTCTGATATATATTTTGGAATTTTTTTCCAATCTGTGTCTTGCCTTTTCATTTTCTTAAAAGTATTATCTGAGGAGTAAACATTTTATATTTCAATAAATACCATTTTTTAATAGGTCACAATTTCTTAAATAGAACTATTTAAGAAACCAAAGGCCATTAAGAATTGTTTAAAATGTTTTATAAGTTAAGGTACATTCACATCTATTTTTTGTTCACTTTTGTTATCTGGTATAAGAACTTTTTTTTTACATATTGCTATCCAGTATTTTAGCACAATATATTGAAAAGATTATCTTCCCCACAGTTGAATAGGCTTGCCAAATGTTATGTGTCTCTTTCTGAACTCTATTCTGTTTCACTGATCTATGTGTCTGTCTGTCTTCTGACAACACCGCACTGTCTAAATTACTATAGCTTTATAACAAGTGTTGATATCAGTTATTGTAAGCCCTCCAACTTTGTTCTTTATAAACATTGTTTTATATATTTTAAGAATTCACGTGTTCATTTCTTTAAAAAAAAAAAAGCCTGCTTGAATTTTAGTTGGTATTGCATTGTATCTGCAGATCAATTTGAGGACAATTGGCATCTTAGCAATATTGAGTCTCTTGGTCCATGAGCATGGTATGTCTCTCCATTTGTTAGATCTCCTTTAATTTCTGTCAGCCCTGTGTTATAGTTTTCAGTGTATGGATTCCTTATATATTTTGCTATATATATTCATGAGCATTTTATACAATTATACTGTTGTAAATGATGTTTTATTTTAATTTTAAATTTCTAACTGTTCAATGCTAACATAAAGAAACATAGTCAATTTTGTATATTGACCTGCAATTTGACATCTCATTAATTCTGATAGTTTTTTGTAGATTTGTCAGGATATTCTACAAAGAAAATCACATTTCTGTGAACAGACAGTTTTATTTTTTCCTTCTTCAACCTGTAAGACAATTGTTTGCTTGCTCATTTGTTGTTTATTTTTTGCCTTATTGAACTGGCTAACACAACAGTAAATACATATGATTAGAGTAGACACCCTTGCTTTATTGCTGCTCTTACAGGAAAAATATCAGTTTGAAGTTTGATGTTAGCTATGTCCTTTATCAGATTGAGAAAGTTTTCTTTCATTTCTGGTTTAATAATAATTTTTTAAAATCATAAGTTGATGTTAAATTTTGTCAAGTTTTTTTCTATGTCTGTTGAAATTATCATATGGTTTTTCTTTTTAGTCTGTTAATGTGAAAATTTCAATAATATTTAAATGTTAGGCTAATTTTGCAATCTTAAGATAAACTCAACTTGGCCATGATACATTATTCTTTTAATATGTTGGCAGGTTCCATTTGACAATATTTTGTTAAGGGTGTGTGTGCATGTGTGTGTGTGTGTGTGTGTGTGTGTGTGTCTATTTTTATGAGGAACTATGGTTCGCAGTTTTGTTTTCCTTGGAACATTAGTCTCATTTGGATGTGAGAAGAATGCTAGCCTCATAAAGTTACTTAGACAGTCTTTTTACTTACATTATTTTCTGGAACAGTTTGTGGAGAACTTGTTACTTCTTCCTTAAATGCTTTGTAAAATTCACCAGTGATCCAGGTCTGGAGAGATATGTATGTGTGTGTGTGTGTGTGTGTGTGTGTGTGTGTGCATTCTTTTAAGCAGAAATTTGATCTCTTTAATAAAATAGGGCTATTCAGATAATCTAATTTTTCTTATGGGAGTTTTAGTGACTTATGTTTCTCAGGGAATTTTCTATTCCATCTAAGTTGTTAAGTTTGTTGATTTAAAGTTGTTCATAATATTCCCGTATTATGGTTTTAATGTCTGTAAGATCCGTAGTGATGTTCTCTCTTCCATCCCTCATATTGGTAATTTATGTCTTCTGGATTTTTTTCCCCCATGCTCACTCTGGCTAGAGGATTATCGATGTTATTGATCTTTTTCAACAACTAACTAACTTATTGTATCTCTTTTCTTTTTCTATATTATTGGTTTCTGCTCTTATCTTTATTGTTTCTTTCCTGCTATTTACTTTGAGTTAATTTCATTTTTTCTAGTGTTTTAAGTTGGAATATTAAGCAATTGCTCTGAAGTCTTTTCTCTTTTCTAATATTTTGGGTGGTATGCATTATAATTGTCACTTAGATCAAGTTGCTTGATAGTGTTTTCCAAGTTTTCCATTTTCTACTATTTTTTAATCTACTTGTTCTATCAATTATTGAAAGCCATTGTGTTCTCCAGTTATAAATGTGTATTTTCCTATTTCTTCTTTTGGTTCTACTATTTTTATTTCTAGTATTTTCAATCTTTGTTATTAGGCTCATACACATTTAGAATTATTATGTCTCCTTGATGAATTAACTCCTTTAACATAATGAGATGTCACTAAAACAAGCCTGAAAAGGGTCAAACTGATTTCATGTAACTTAACTGCATCCCCAAATAAAATCCAAAAATAAGAGGAATACAATAAAATTCAGCACCCTACAATGTAAAATTCATAGTCTGACATGCAAGCAAAAATTACTATGCATGCAAACAAGCAAGAAAATGCAATTCATAACCAGAAAAATAATCAATGAATAGTAAAAGACACTGAAATTACAAAGATGATTGAATTACCAAACAGATGTTAAGACATCTATTATAAACATCCTCCATTCATTCAAGAAGGTGGAGGAAACCATGCACATAATGAGAAAAAAGGAAAACATGTAAAGTCTCAAATCAAACTTAAGAGATAAAAAACAATTTATAAAATAAAAAGTACATGGAACAAGATTGTCAGCAAATTTGGTACTGAAGAAAACATTAGTAAGCAAACTTAAAGGTGAAGTCAGAAACTTAACTTCCACATCCATAATTGATCTATTTAATTGTTCAGTTTTAGTATACATGTATTGTGGTATCACCATACCTCTTGTTTATCTGTGTTTCCATGGTAGACCCTTTATCAACTGGAGTACAATGATTATGCACAATTGTTTTTGTCTTTAGTCTTATAGAATCCATTCATGTCCAAAGTTATTTAGGTCAGCACATTTTCTCTCCAATCTCTTCAATGAGGTTGTGTCATATATTTTAAAAGAGTTAGATTCTCTTGTCATATTCTGCATTATATCCTGAGGTCCCCACCTCCTAAGTTACATTTTTAAAATTCTATGCATCACTGCTCACTTGTTGTGCTGTAAAGTTCTATGGATTTTGACAAAAGCGCAGTAATGACTAATGCCTCACAGTATCATACAGCATTGTTTCATTGCCCTAAAAAAATCTCTTGTGCTTTATCCGTTTAATCCTTCCCCCCTACCCACTAAGTCCCTGGCTATCACTGATCTTTCTATTATTGCTGCAGTTTTGTGTTTTCCAGAATGCCATGTAATTGGCACCATACACTACATAGCCTTTCCAGACTGACTTCTTTCACTAAGCAAAATGTATTTTAAGATTTATCCAAGTCTTTTTGTGGCTTGTTAACTAATTTCTTTTTATTTCTCTGTAGTGTTTTTAAAAGGTATTCATTAGTTTCGGGGGACTGGAACAGAGAAATGTATATTTGTCTGGAAAACAACAAAGAATATCTTCTTATCTTTTAAAAAAGCTGTCAGTTCTATCCATCTAATTGCCCTGGCCAGAAAACCGAGAGCCCTCCCAGCACATTCTTCAACCTTCCTCACAGTCAATTCATCACTTATTCCTGTGGAGTCGCCTCAACATATATCCTGGATACACTGATTTTCCTCCATTGCTACTCCCAGCATCCCATCCAATTAAACATATCTCAGCTATGCTGCCTTAATAGATTTCTAACCATTCCTTCCTCTTTCCCTCCAGTTAGTACTTCAAGCAGCAGTCGGTGACATAAATTGGTTGACATCATACCCTTGCCTAAGATTCTCCCAAGTCTTTCTAATGGCTTGGAATAAAATTCAGAAAATCTAAGATAGTTTTGGGCTGTCTCAAGATGGAGATCCTAGCCACACCTGTAGCTCAGTTGCCACATGTTTTCCTCTTGATTACTAAGTCCTGCTGTCCTGATCTTTTAGCTCTTAAAGCAAGCTCCTTCTCACATCAGAGCCCTTCCACGTACAATTCCCCTTGTAAGAATACTCTTTCCCTAGCTGTTTGTATGGCTAACTCCTCATCTTTCAAGTTTCCATTTTGTAGTTACCACCCCAGGGGAGTCTTCCTCATTCAGCAGATCTGAAGATACATTCCTCTAGTTATTTTTGCTTTTATACTTACTACAAGTTTTAACTATACACATTTTTTGTTTGTCCTTCTCAGTGTCTTGTAAGAGTCATTAAGGCAAGACCATGTGATTTTGGTTTACCACAGTACCCCAGAATCTAGAACTGTAGCTCGCACATTGATGTGCTCAAGAAATATGTACAGAATGAATGGATGGACGAGTTGTAGTGATAAAATAAAAAGCTCAGGCCAATCTGGCTCTGAGTTCTTGCTCTTATTCTTAGTGACCTTGGGCAAATTATGTAACATCTCTGACTCACAGTTTCTCTTTTTAAAATTAAAACTTAATATCTGTGTATATTTATGGGATACATGTGATATTTTGCTACATGCATAGAATGTCTAATGATCAAGTCAGAGTATTTGGGGTATCCATCAACTCAAGCATTTATCATTTCTATGTGTTGGGAACATTTCAAGTCATCTCTTCTAACTATTCTGAAATACACAATACATTGTTGTTTACCATAGTCACCCCACACTGTTATCGAACATTAGAACTTATTCCTTTTATATAACTGTACTTTTGTACCCATTTACCAATGTCTCATCATCCTCCCTGCCACACACCCTTCCCAGCCTCTGGTATCTGTTATTCCACTTTCTACCTCCATGAGATCACAACTTCTTCGCTCCCACATATAAGGGAGGACATGCGATATTTGTCTTTTTGTGCCTGATTTATTTCACTTAACAAAATGACCTCCAGTTCCATCCATGTTGCTGTAAACTACATTATTTCATTCTTTTTATGGTGAATAGTATTTCGTTGTGTATATAAACCACATTTTCTTCATCCATTTATCCATTGATGGACACAGGTTGATTCCATGCCTTTGCTATTGTAAATAGTGCTGCAATAAACATGGGAGTGCAGTTATCCCTTTAATATATTGATTTATTTTCCTTTGGATAAATACTTAGAAATGGCATTGCTGGATTACACGGTAGCTCTATTTTTAGTTTTTTTGAGAAATCTCTTTACTGTTTTCCATGGTAGCTATACAAATTTACATTCCCACCAAAAGTATAATCAATATAATTTTCTGCATCCTCACCAGAATCTATTATTTCTTGTCTTTTTAATAATTGCCACTCTAACTGGGGTGAGATGGTATCTCATTGTGGTTTTGAGTTGCATTTCCCTGATGATTAGTTATGTTGAGCATTTTTTCATATATGTGTTGACATTTTGTATGTCCTATTTTGGGACATGCATAAAAAGTTCTTTGCCCACTTTTTAATGGGATTATTCATTTTTGGCTTTGTTTTGTTTTGCTTATTATCGAGTTGAGTTCCTTGTGTGTTCTGAGTACTAGTCCCTTGTCAGATAAATAATTTGCAAATATTTTCTCCCATCCAACCATTTGTCTCTTCACTATGTTGTTTTCTTTGCTGAGCAAAAGCTTTTTAGGTTAATGCAGTCCCATTTCTCTATTTTTGTTTTTGTTGCCTGTGTTTTTAAGGCTTTAGCCATAAAATCTTTGCCTAGACCAATGCCCTAAAGTGTTTCACATTTTATCCTAGCAGTTTTATATGTTTGGGTCATATGTTTAAGTCTTTAATTCATTTTGAGTTGAATTTTGCATATGTTGAGAGATAGGAGTCCAGTTTCATTCTTTTGCATATGGATTAAGTTTTCCCAGCACCATTTATTGAAGACTGTGTACTTTCCCTACTGAGTGCTCTCAGTGTCTTTGAAGAAAATCAGTTGTCTGTAAGTATGCAGATTTATTTTGGATTCCTTTGGTCTGTTTTTATACTAATACCATGCTGTTTTGAATATTATAATCTTGTAATGTATTTGAATTCACATAGTGTGCTGTCCCTAGCTTTATTCTTTTCGCTAAGTATTGCTTTGGCTATTTGGGCTATTTTTGGTTCCATACAAATTTTAGTATTTTTTTTTCTATTTTTGCGAAAAATGACATTGGTACTTTGATAGGGATTGCATTGAATCTGTAGATTGCTTTGGGCAGTATGGTCATTTTAACAATAATAATTCTTCTGATACATGAGCATGGGATGTCTTTCTATTTGTGGCCTCTTCAATTTCCTTCATCAGTGCTTTGTAGTTTACTTTGTATAGGTCTTTCACCTCCTTGGTTACATTTATTGCTGGGTATTTTATTTTATTTTTCTGTGCTATTGGAAATTAATTGCCTTCTTGATTTCTTTCTCAGCTAGTTTATTCTTGATATACAGAAAAACTATTAATTTTTGTATGTTGATTTTGTATCCTGCAACATTCTCTATTTATGTGATTTAAAAGTTTTTTGGTGGAGTCTTTTATTTTTCTTAGATATATGATTATGTCATCTGCAAATATGGACAATTTGGCTTCCTCTTTTCCAAATTAAATGCCTTTTATTTCTTTCTCTTGCCTGATTATTCTGGCTAGAACTTTCAGTACTATATTAATAAGGGGTGATGAAATTCAGTATCCTTGTCTTGTTCCAGTTCTTAGAGGAAAAGTTTTAGACTTTTCCACACTCAGTATAATGTTAGCTGTGGCTTTTTCATATATGGCCTTTATTATGTTACGGTATGTTTCTTCTATGCCTACTTTGTTAAGAGCTTTTATCATGAAGGCATGCTAAATTTTACCAAGTGCTTTTTCTGCGTCTATTGAGGTGATCTAATAGTTTTTGTCCTTCATTTTGTTGATGTGATGTATTGTGTTTATTGATTTGTGTATCTTGAGCCATCTTTGCATCCCTGGGATAAATCCCACTTTATCATGGCACATTATCTTTTTGATGTGTTGTTAGATTTACTTTGCTAGTATTTTGTTAAGGATTTTAGCATTAATGTTCACTAGGAATATTGACCTGTAGTGTTCTTTTGTTGTGTCCTTGTCTGGTTTTGGGATCAGGATAGTGCTGTCTCATAGAATGAGTTAGGGGAAATTCCCTCCTCTTCAATTTTTTGCAATAGTTTGAGAATAATTGATGTTAGTTTTTATTTGTAAGTTTTATAGGATTCAGCTGTGAAGAATTTTCCTTGTGGGGAGACATTTTATTACTAATTCAATCTCATTTTTTTTAGTATTGGTCTGTTTTTTATCCCTTCCTGGTTCAGCCTTGGTAGGTTGTATGTATCCACGAATTTATTTATTTCCTCTAGGTTTTCCATTTTGTTAGTTCATAGTTGCTCATAATGGTCTTTGATGATATTTTATATTTTTGTGGCATCAGTTGTAATGTCTCCTTTGTATTTCTGGTTTTGTTATTAGGGTCTTCTTTTCTTGATAACTCTAGCTAACATTTTATTGATTTATCATTTCAAAATGCCAACTCTTTTGATTTGTTGATCTTTTTTATTTTTTAAAAGTCTCTATTTTCCTTAGGTCTCCTCTGATCTTTATTCTTTCTTTCCTTCTACTAATTTCAGGCTTGGTTTGTTCTTGCTTTTCTAGTTCCCTGAGGTATATCATTAGATTGTTTATTTGAAATCTTTCTACTATTTCAATGTGGGTGTTTATTGCTATAAAATTCCCCCTTAGCACTGCTTTTGCTGTATCGCATTATCCCATAATTTTGGTATGTGGTGTTTCAATTTCCATTTGTTTTAAGAAAATTTCTTTTATTTCCTTCTTAATTTCTTCCTTGACCCAATTGTCATCCAGAAGCTTGTTGTTTAATTTTCGTGTATTTGTACATTTCCAAAGTTCCTCCTGTTATTAATTATCAGTTTTATTCCAGTGTGGTCTGTGAAGATACTTGATAGGATTTTGATTCTTAAAATTTTGTTGCAATTTGTTTTGTGTCCTATCATATGGTCTATTCTGAAAAATCTTTCGTGTACGGATGAGAACAATGTATATTCTGTAGCTATTGCATAAAATATTCTGCAGGTATCTGTTAGATCCATTTGGTCTAAAGTGCAGTTTAAATTCAATGTTTCCTTGTTAATTTTCTGTCTGGATAATATGTCTAATGATGAGAGTGTGGTGGTGAAGTCCCCAGCTACTATTTTATTGGAGTCTTTTTCTCCCTTTGGATCTAATAATATTTGCTTTATAAATCTAGGTGCTCTGGTATTGGGTGCATATATGTTTAAAATTATTGTATCATCTGGCTGAATTTAACTTTGTGATTATGTAATGACCTTCTTTGTCTCTTTTTGCTGTTTTTACTTAAAGTCTGCTTTATCTGATATTAGGAAAGCTACTGCTTTTTTCTTTCTGTTTGCTTGGGATATATTTTTCTATCTTTTTACTTTCAGTCTGTATGTATCTTTACAGGTGAGATGAGTTTCTTATAGGTAGCATTTTGCTGGATCATATTAAAGACCAATAGAGCCATATCTTCTTTTTGAGATGGAGTTTCACTCTTGTCACCCAGGCTGGAGGGCAATGGCTTGATCTCAGCTTACTGTCACCTCCTCCCGGGTTCAAGCGATTCTCCTGCCTCAGCCTCATGAGTAGTTGGAATTACAGGCACCTTCCAACCCATCCAGCTAATTTTCTGTAGTTTTTGGTAGAGAGGGGGTTTCACTATGTTGGCCAGGCTGGTCTCAAACTCCTGACCTCATGATCCAACTGCCTTGGCCTCCCAAAGTGGTGGGATTACAGGTGTGAGCCACCGTGCCTGGCCTCAGCCATATCTTTTAAGTGGAAAGTTTAATCTGTATATATCCAAGGTCATCACTGATATGTGAAGGCTTATTCCTGTCACTTTATTAATTGATTTCTGGTTGTTTTCTATATGCTTTACTCCCTTCTTTCTTATTGTTTATCACTGTCGTTTGGTGGTAGTGGTAACATTAGCATCCTCATTTGTGTGTTTTTTCTATCAGTGGGTGTAGGGAGACCCCCTGAAACTATTGCTATGGAATAAAAGATGAAATGCTCCTGATTATTGTAAATACAAAATTGCATGTAGGATTGTGTAAAGACAATGCCAGGTTGGACTGCCAGAATGAGCCAACAGCACGTGATGCGCTTCCCCCTGCAGAGAGCCTATGAACGGACGTGCAGTCAGAGAGGTTTCACATCACCAAGATTCCTATCCCAGAAAAACAGATGTTCATAGCTCTGGGACTGGAATGCGACCCTTGTGGAGAACCTATATATGGACGCATAAGGGACACCTGTCCATATGGATAAGATAGGGCTATCAATGCCCTCATCTTGCCACGGCTCTTCTAGGTCTCTTTAGGGTTAAGGCATACTCCCTTCTGAGAATTTCTGGTCTCACCAGTTGTCTAGCTTCACATCCTGTTTCTATGGATTGTTTGTAACCAGCTTTTGCTGCAACTGTTACTGCTGATTAATATCTTGCTAATCATAGGTTATGGAAAAACTGTGTTTCTGCTTTAAGGCTCTGTTAGAAATTACTGATGTACACACTATATTGTAAATTCTTATCTCTGTATACTGTACTTCTGCATACAGATGTTATGTTAAAGAATTACTTCATCCCCATGTGACCATCTCACCTCAATCAAATGACCCTAAATCCCTCACTAACCTACCCCCACCCTCACTAAACTTCATAATAAATGCTGGTACATCCAGTGCATTGGCAGCATCGTGGGACCAGAAGGCAATGACCCCCCTGGACCCAGCTTTCACTATCTTGTGTGTGTCTATTATTTCTCAACCTGCCAATCCGCCTGGGAACAAAGAAAGAGTCCCGTTGCATTGCGGGCTGCTGGCCAGATCCTACAATAAGTGGGTTTTATACTTTCACGTGTTTTAGTGATTTTGGATATCATTCTTTCACTTCCAGGTGTGGGGCTCCATTAAGAATTTATTGTAGGGTCAGTTTAGTGATGATGAATTCCCTTAGCTTTTGTTTGTCTGGGATAGCCTTTATTTCTCCTTCACTGATGAAGGATAATTTTCTGGGTGTAGTATCCCTGGCTTACAGGAATTTTTTCTTTCAGTACTATGAATATATGATCCCATTCTCTCTTGGCTTGTATGATTTCTGCTGAGAAATCTGCTGTTATTCTGATGGGAGTTCTCTTATAAATAGCTAGGCATTTTTCTCTCATTGCATTTAGAATGTTCTCTGTCTTTGACTTTTGACAGTTTGACTATAATATACTGTATTAGTCCGTTCTCACACTACTATAAAGGACTACCTGAGACTGGGTAATTGGTGATTAAAAGAGGTTTGATTGACTCACAGTTCTGCAGGCTGTACAGGAAGCTTGGCTGGGAAATCTCAGGAGACTTATAATCATGGTGGAAGGACGAAAGGAAACCAAGCACATCTTCACACTGTGGCGAGAGAGATAGTGAAGGGGGGAAGTGCTACACACTTTTAAACCACCGGATATCATGAGAACTCACTATCACAAGAACAGCAAAGGGGAAATCCACCCTCATGATCCAATCACCTCCCACCAGGTCCCTCCCCCAACACTGGGGATTACAATTCAACATGAGATGTGGATGGTGACACAGAGACAAACCATATCATTCCACCTCTAGCCCCTCCCAAATTTCATGTCTTTCTTACATTTCAAAACCAATCATGTCTTCCCAACAGCTCCCCAAAGTCTTAACTCATTCCAGCATTAACTCAAAAGTCCAAGTTCAATGTCTCATCTGAAACAAGACAAGTCCCTTCTGCCTATGAGCCAATAAAATAAAAAACAAGTTAGTTATTTCCAAAATACAATGGGGGTGCAGGCATTGAGTAAATGGTCCTGTTCCAAAAGGGAGAAATAGGCCAAAACAAAGAGGCTGCAAGCCCCATACAAGTCTGAAATCCAGAAGAGCAGTTATTAAATCTTAAAACTCCAAAATAATCTCCTTTCATTTCATGTTTCACATCCAGGGCTTGCTGATGCAAGAGATGGGCTCCCAAAGGCTTAGGCAGCTCTACTCTTGTGGCTCTACAGGGTAGAGCCCATGCAGCTGCTTTTCTGGGCTAGCACTGTGTGCCTGTAGCTTTTCCATATGCACAGTGCAAGCCATCAGTGGATCTGCCATTCTGAGGTCTGGGGGACACTCTGGAGGACTCTCCTCTCACAGCTCCACTAGGCAGTGCCCCACAGGGAACTCTGAGTGGGGGACAAATCCCACATTTTTCCTCAGCACTGCCTTAATGGAGGTTCTCCATTAGCACTCTACCCCTGCAGCAGACTTCTGCCTGGACATCCAGGCATTTCCATACATCCTCTGAAATCTAGGTGGAAGCTCCCAAACCTCAACTCTTGGCTTAGGCCCAGTGCCACATGGAAGCCACCAAGGCTTGGGGCTTGCACCCTCTGAAGCAATGGCCCAAGCTGTGCCTTGGCCCTTTACAGCCAGGGCTGGAGTTGGAGCAGCTGGAATGCAAGGTGCCATGTCCCAAGGCTGCATGGAGCAGCAGGGCCTTAGGCCCAGACCGTGAAACCATTTTCTCCCTCCTAGGTTTCTGGGCTTGTGATGGGAGGGGCTGCCATAAAGATCTCTGAAATGCCCTGGAGGCATTTTCCTCATTGTCTTGGTTATTAACATTCAGCTCCTCTTTACTTATGCACATTTCTGCAGCCTTGAATTCCTCCCCAGAAAATGGGTTTTACTTTTCTACCACATGGCTGGGCTGCAAATTTTTCAAACTTTCCTGCTCTGCTTCCCTTTAAAGTATACGTTTTCGCTTCAGGTCATCTATTTATGCAAGTGAGTGTAGGTTTTTATTAATAGAAGCAACCAGGCCACATCTTGAATGCTTGGCTGCTTAGAAATTTCTTCTGCTAGATCCCCTAAATCATCTCTCTCAAGTTCAAAGTTTCACAGATCTTTAGAGCAGGATGACAATGCATCCAGTCTCTTTGCTAAAGCATAGCAAAAATGACCTTTGCTCCAGTTCCTAATAAGTTCCTTATCTCCACCTCAGCTTGGACTACACTGTCCATGTCACAATCAGCATTTTGATCAATTCAACTGGCCTCTAGGAAGTTCCAAACTTTCCCTCATCTTGCTGTCTTCTTTTGAGCCCTGCAAACTGTTCCAACCTCTGCCCATTACCCAGTTCCAGTGTCATTTCCACGTTTTCCAGTATCTTTATAGCAATGCCCCACTTCTGTGATGGCAATATTCTGTATTTATCTTTTCTTGCACTACTATAAAGAACTGCCTAAGACTGGGTGATTTATGAAGAAAAGAGGTTTTAATTGACTCACAGTTCCACAGGCTGTACAGGAAGCATGGCTGGGAGGCCTCAGGAAACTTACAATCATGGCAGAAAGACGAAAGGGAAGCAAGCACATCTTCATATGGCAGCAGGAGAGAGAGACAGCAAAGCAGGAAGTGCTACACACTTTTAAACAACCAGATCTCATGAGAACTCAATCACTATCAAGAGAATAGCAAGGTGGAAATCCACCCACATGATCCAATTACCTCCTACCAGGCCCCTCCTCCAACACTGAAGATCATAATTCAATGTGAGATTCAGTTGGGGACATGGACCAAACTGTATCATGTACCACAGAGAAGACATTTTTAAATTGTATCTATTTGGGGATCCCTGAAATTCCTGTATCTGGATATCTAAATCTCTCACTAGATTTAGGAAGCTCTTAGTTATTATTTTGTTAAATAGGTTTTCTATCCCTTTCATTTTTCTCTTTGCCTTCTGGGAAACCTAAAACTTGAGTATTTGGCTGCTTTATGGTGTCCCATGTGTCACATAGGCTTTGGTCATTCTTTTTAAGTATTTATTTTTTGTCTGACTGGGTTATTTCAAAAAACTTATTTTCAAGTTCTAAACTGTTTTTTATTCTGCTTGATCTAGTCTACTGTTAAAGCTTTCAATGGTATTTTGTATTTCATTCAATGAATTCTTCAGTTTCAGAATTTCTGTTTGGTTCTTTTTTGATAATGTCTATCTTGTTGGTAAATTTCTCAGTCACATCCTGAATTGTTTTTCTGATTTCTTTGTATTCTTCATCTGTGTTCTCTTGTATTTCATTGAGCTTCTTTAATGTCATTATTTTGAATGTTTTGGGATTTCATAAATTTATTTTTGGAATCTGTTGCTAGAAAATCGTTGTGTTTCTTTGGAGGTGTAATATTTCCTTAATTTTTGATGTTTCTTGTGTCCTTATGTTGGGTATCTGCACATCTGGTATAAATAGTTGCTTCTCCAATTTTTTGAATTTGTTTTCATGGGGTAGGAATTCTTCCTGATGATATGTCTATGATGTTGGTTGGATGGGACACTTTGGATTTGATTCTGGGTGCATGCAGTACTGTAGTCTTCATATGATTTCTTCAGTGGTAAACAGCATCAGTGGTTTTGTAATTTCCTCGGTGGCCTTGGGTGTGGTTGCTACTGGAGGCTGTGGTAAAGTTTTGCCAGGGATGAGAATGCTGGGTAAGCCAGGCTTCAGGCAGTTGTGGTGTCAGTGGTGAACTGAGTATGCCTGTCCTTGGGCCCCAGGGTTATGTACACTGGCACTGGTGTCAGTGGGACCAGGCAAGCCAATTCTTGGGCCTCCAAGTGGCTTGCTCAGGCGCCAGTAGTGACAGTGGTGGTCCACGTAGTTGGACAGGTCGTTTGGCCCCTGGGCAGTGGGTATGGTATGGGCAATTGCAGTAGCTGTGATGGGACACCCCTCTGGTTCCCAAGTGATCCACACTGCTATTGGCAGTAGCTGCAATAAGCTGGCTAGGCCAGTGACCAGGCCCACAGGTGGCATGTTCTCGTGGGTGTTAGCAGTAGTGATAGCAATAGGTTGGGTGGGCTCAACCTCAGGCCCCCCAAGAGGAGTGCTTAGGTACCAATGGTGATGAATAGGACTGGGCAATCCCCAGGCCCCCAGATATCAAGCTCAGTCACTGTAGGGACAGAGCCAGGCTGAACAGACCTGACTTCGGGCTCTGCATTAGCTCATCCAGTTGCTGGCTGTGGTAGGCAGGAGAAGGGTGATCCCCAGGTCCCCAGCAGAATGCTTAGGTTGGGCCAGCAGTGGCTGCACTGCATCCCTGCTACTGGAGAGGGCGAGGTTGCTTTCAGTGGCAGCAGCCATAGGCAGGTGGCTGGGGAGCACACACTTCAGCCTCAGGTGGTCACTGCATGTGGGGTACCCTATCATTAGGGTGCTTGTAAATGCATGGTGCCTCCACTGCCAGTGGATTGAGCTTTGATCCTAGTGATGGCAGCTGTAAGCAGAGAAGCCTGTCCTTGGAGTGCATGAAAATGTACAGCAGTCCTGCTACTGGGGGTGGCAGGGTCACAGCCGGTGGCTTATGCTTTGGCCCTGGTGGCAGCAGCCAGCTCTGGTGGCAGCCATAGGCAGGGGATATCAATGAGATGGGCTCCAGGGATGTAGAGATGCAGGGGTTGTTGGGCCCCAGGACAGGGTGCAGTCTGGTGGGGCCTAGGCTTTCAAAATGGTGCTCTTCTGAAGCTGCTTAGGACTTGGGGTGAGGTGGGAGACTTAGCTTGAGCTCCCTTGCTGGTGCAGTGCTGTCACATGGTCTACACACAGCTCCCTATGTTAGTCTCAGGGTTCACGATGTTCAAAGGGCTCTTCATGGCTAGGACTGCAGGAGTCTGTGGTAGGACTGTGGACCACTGTGGGGTTTCTCACCCTTTACCTGCACTGGGGAGCCTTCTCTAGGCTCCCAGAAGATCCTAGCTAAGCAGTCTGCCTCACTTTTCTCTCTTTCCGCTTTTTAGGTGTTTCCTGTCACTTCTCCATTGAATTCCAGTGCCTCTCTTGGATGGTCTATTTGAAGTGTGATTATCTACTCACTATTTTGGCTCTTCTTTGTGGAGAAGGCAAGCACCAGATGCCTCTAGTCAGCCATTGTGAAACCCCTCCCACAATTTCTTAATCTATTAATTAAATACAATACTTTTCCCTGACAAATCAAGGGCAAGGATGGAAATAGTATATATACACAGATAACCGAATCCTTGGTTACATTTTAGGAATTCAGTAGGTATTAGCTAAAAACATTCTGATAATTTATCTTTTAATGACAAATGCTAGTGTGAACTGTAATTTTTGCTTTTTAGAATTTATTAACTTGTTCATTTATTCATTTTTATTATATATTCTATGATCTTAACTTCTGTAAATATTTTCTGGTTTTAGAATCTAAAAGTGCTGGAAAATGGAGAGAAAGAGAAAGAGAAAAACTAAGGGCCCTCATAATACTTTCTCAATATTTTGTTTAATATATTTTCATTTATATTAACATGGTTTATTAAGTCTTTTTTTCCTTGTGAATGACACATTTTATAGATATCAAATTACCCGGTGTCATATTTAATAGTTTGGGCCTTAAATTCTGCTGTTTGAGATCAATACTACCATTTCTTCCTTTCACAATTATATTTTCCCAATAAATTTCTTACTCATGCTTTGATTTTTAACATTTCATTGTAGCTTTATTTTCAGTGTGTGTCTTCAGTCAGCATGCAGCTGGATTTTCTTATATGCAGTCCAAACTCTTAGGGATCTATAAGGCAAGGTTCTCAAACAGAACTTCTAAGAATATTAGTTCAATAAAAAAATGTGTGTCCCCACTCTTGTAGATCCTACCTCAGCATAGCAGCGTGGGGCCCAAGGCTTTCATTTCCATTGTGAAAACCAGTTTTCTGAAACATCCAATAACCCATAGAACGCTGTTAGTTATCATTAACTAAAGATCTCACTTTTTGCCACAGTTAATAACTTCCACTCCAGTTTTTTGTTTTGTTTTGTTTTTTTGGCTTGTTTAATCTTTTCCTTTTCGATGGGCTTTGTATTTGGTTAGTTTTTCTCCATGATTTCCATCATTTTTTTTAATACTACTGGAGTGTACCTTTAAGCATTTGCAGAACTTTTAAAACCTGCATTTCTCTCATTGTTCCTCCTTGCCCCAGGTTAAGGGAAGAATTTAGCATATTCTTGGTTTGAGACCATTAATTATTACTATTGTGTGCATATTTTACGAGGTAGCTTTCTGGTTTCCAAAATGCTTATCTACATTTACAGTCTGTCTGGAACCAGTTGCTTACCAGTATTCACAGTTAGCTATCTATTGGCTTATTTTCTACAGGATGCCCTTTAATCACTTCCCCAATCTGGAACATTTAGTGAAACAACATCTCTCTGTTAACAGGAGAGCATACAGCAAGGTGGATTTGTTCCTTTTCTCAGACTTTGCACAGCTGAGGACATCATTGCATTATTTCTACACATGATCAGAATTTGGCTGGGTATAAAATATGGCCTCACAATTTTTCTGCCCTTAGAATCTGAGGACAATGATCTTCTATTTCCTGGATCGTAGTTTTTCAAAGAAGTCTGAGACCAACTGAGTTTTCTGCCTTTATGGTCTTATTGATTGATACGGTTTGGCTGTTTCCTCACCCAAATCTCATCTTGAATTGTAGCTCCCGTAATTCTCACGTGTTGTGGGAGGGACCGAGTGGGAGACAATTGAATCATGGGGGCAGTTTCCCCCATACTGTTCTCGTGGTAGTGAGTAGGTCTCTCGAGATCTGATGATTTTATCAGGGGAAGCCCCTTTCACTTGGCTCTCATTCTCTCTTGTATGCTGCTCTGTGAGATGTGCCTTTCACCTTCTGCCTTGATTGTGAGGCCTCCCCAGCCACGTGGAACTGTGAGTCCATTAAACCTCTTCCCTTTATAAATTACTCAGTCTCGAGTATGTCTTTATTAGCAGCATGAGAACAGACTAATACATCAATCTAGGTGCTTTTAGGATTTTTTTCTTTAATTATTTCATTCAAAACTGTAATTATTTTTTCACTCATTTTGTCCGGGACATCATGGGTATTTTCAATTGTCATATAACCAGCCTCTTTCTTTTTTGTTTAAGCTAAGGAACCATTGTTCAATAATGCTTACCTTGAATCACAGTTCTCTTTCAAGCATTTTGGTTTCTTCATTTAACCCTCTTATTCTTAGAGTTATTCTCCTGCTGCTCATGGAATGGCTAGTTAGGTGCCCAAACTCTGTGACCCTGGTGCTCTACCAATTCTGTGAAAGAAACCCACCGCAACCCCCACATCATCTCCAGCCTATCATCCTAAATAGCAGTGAGCAAGGAGGGGGCTCCATGAGGAGGAGGAAGATCAGCACCATGAAAGAGGAATTTGAAAATAAATAGAAAATCTACTCCAGAAGAAACTGAGACAGTTCAGAGAAAGTTAAACAACAACAACAACAACAACAAAAATGGGAAAACTCTGATTGGTTAACTAAGAAAGATTTGGGGGAAATCAACACATTTTATAAATCAATGACTCTGTGCTAAGGGCAAAAATCAATTAATCAATCATAAAGAGATGATCACTGGATTGTGGTATCACTTAGGTTGCCCGAAGAGCTCAGTAAAAATGGCTTAAAGTGATAGAGCCTATCTCCTAAAATTATTTTCAAAGACCATGTCCCCTCTTTGTACATTTTAAGCTGCTTTCTACCATTTTTACATTATATTTAAATACTTGAAAAGAAAATAACTTCCAGCATATTTCAAATATTAACATTAAAAGTGTCTGCATTTAAATGTCTCCAAAGGAATCAAAATTTCACAGCAACTGCCCACTGTCACTTGCTTAGAAGATCCAAGAGTAAGCCTTCCTCTAAAATCAGAACATTCATAACTTTTTTACTCCTTGAATTACTGGCTTTTTACTTTTATCCAAATGTACTTTTGTGAATTACAGACTTTACTGTTCACTTCATCATTAGTTCATATAATAAAGATGTATGTAAATTTAATTGTTTAAATCTTTTAAATTTTCTGAAATCATAGGCTCTAGAATTTTTGCTAGCTGAAGGTATAATTACAAGTATATGTGTATATTTTACAAAAAAAAAAAAAAATTGTTGGCCAGGCACCATGTCTCAAGCCTGTAAACCCAATAATTTGGGAGACCTACGTGGGAGAGTTGCTTGAACCCAGGAGTTCAAGACCAGCCTCGGCAACATAGTAAGATCCTCATCTCAACAAAAAAAATTTAAAAATAATTGTCAGGGCATGGTGGTGCACACCTGTAGTCCCAGCTACTCAAGAATCTGAGGCGAGAGAACTGTCTGAACCCAGGGATTGAAGGCTGCAGTGAGCTATAATTGTACCACTGCCCTCCAGCCTAGGCAACAGAGCAAGACTGTCTCTAGAAATAAAAATAAAAACAAGCAAATATGTTACTAATTAACTTTTAATGGAATATATATAATTATTGAAGATAAAGGCAACTTTATTGGAAATATATGTCTTAATGAGATAAATGCAGTTTTATCAAATTACTTCACATGGCTGTTCATGAATATGACTTATTGCTAGAACGAGACAGAAATCACACTGAGTCTATTCCTGAGTCTTATTTTCATGGTCATAGGCACTGAGAAATCTTCACATAAAAGAGCAGATACTAATAATGAGCAGATACTCATAAGCAAATAATACTAATTAGTTACGTGTCATAAATCACAGTGAATTCTCATAAAATAGAATTTTAATGATTAATTGGCTATCAACTGCTTTCGATCTCCTGTCAGCTTTGTTGTAAGCAAAATCATCAGTACCATTTGATCTGCAGAGGATTTACAATTTTCTCAAATTTTGGGAAATACAGCAAAAGTTTGTAACAAAAATTATTCAATCACTATTAAGTATACTTCTACTCTTTCACTTAGAGGTAATTTGTTTAACAAGATACACTTAGAAGGGATGGGAAAATTAAAATATATCAATATGCTTTTGCCAAGATAACATTCCTGATAAAAATACCTTTTACCACATGCTTTAGGTATCCTTAATCAACTTGAGCTGCTGACTGAGCTCATTGAATTTTATGGACAAAGTCCTTTCTACATCCTAAACAGCAAAGTCAATGTTCACTATCAAATACATTGGCTAAATGAGATTTGCTTTCTATCACAAATACCTAACTTTACATTTCAGTTTGTAATTAAAAATATGTTACTTCACATATGTGCGAGCTTCCTTGGGCTCCTGAAATAAAGTACCACAAACCGGGTTGTTTAAAGCAACAGAAATTTATTGTCTCATAGTTCTGGAGGCTGGAACTCCACCTCAAGGTCAAGGTGTTGGTAGGGCCAGGCTCCCTCTGAAATCTGTTGAGAATACCTACATCTTCCTAGCTACTGGTAGCTTGCTGGAGATCTTTGAACTTCTTTGGCTTATAGCTGCAAAATCCAACCTCTGTCTCCATCATCACGTAGTATTTTCCCTGGGCCTCACTGTCTTTGCAGGCCTGTTTCTTACAAGGACTCCCGTCATATTTAATTAGGAGACCATCCTACTCCAGTACAACTTCATCTTAACTAATTATTTCTGCAATGAGCCTATTTTCAAATGAAGTTATATTCTGAAGTACTGGGGATTAGGACTTCAACATTTCTTTCTTTGGGGGGTTTGGATAAAACTCAACCCATAGTAACATACTAAGAATATTTTTTAAATCACCAAGAAATAAATTACAGAACGCATTGTACAAAGTAGATAACTAAAATCTGTTAAGATTAAAATGGCGTTCATCTAAAAGGATTAACCTGTGTTTTAATTTTTAAAACAAGATAAGTCAACATGCCACATCTCATTACTTACTTTATATTAATACAATATATATAACTAAAATTATAAGTAATTATACATAATAACTAATGTGTAACTAAAATTACAAGTCAGTTACAGAAGGAAGAGAAAAAGGCATGGCATCCTTTGGTAAATGCATGTATATGCTCATGTGTCAAAGTCTGGTATTTGGCTTTTGGGCATAATTAAATAGATATCAGATATAAAAGTAGCTATAATGCCACTAAAGTCAATATACTTCATGATTAAACTTTTCTACACATTTAATTAAAGTGAAAATGATACATTACTCAAATCTAATCTACCAGCAGCTAGCTTATCTTATTTTTTGTTACCAGGAGGTTGAAAATATGAAATTTTTTTTGAGTTATAGTGATAATTTATGTGAAAATAACAAGTATTTAATTATATGATTTAAATAGGATAGGTTTTAACCACCAGTTATGGTTCGAAGGGTGGTGTCCCCTCCAAAAATTGTATTGAAACTTAATCCCCAATGCAACAGCATTAAGAGGTATGGCCTTTGGGAGGTGATTAAGTCATGAGGGTGAAGCCCTCATGAATGGGATTAGTACCTTTATAATAGGGCTTGAAGTTGAGGGGGGCATCCTCTTGCCCTTCTGTTCCTCCCACCATGTGAAGACACAGTGTTGCTCCTCTCTGAGTGATGCAGCAACAATGTGTCATCTTAGAAATGGGGAGCAGCCCTCACCAGACACCAATCCTATTAGCAGCTTGATCTTGGACTTCCCATCCTCCAGAACTGTCAAAAATACATTTCTATTGTTTATAAATTACCCAGCCTCGGGTACTTTGTTATAGCAGCACAAACAGACCAGATACAACACTCTCTCATTGAATAATACACACCAATTTATTTTAACTGCAACTTGTATCTTCAGGCTTTACTCTGTGTACCCTGAAAAATGTGGTGGTCCCAGGAAATATTCTAGGTATATCTAAAGGAATCATTGTTTTCTTGGTGAGGCTATCAGGAAACAGACATTTTTACATATTGCTAATGGAAGTAAAAAATTGTGGAAAGTCTATCAAGTACATTAGGCAATATCTAACAAAATTACATATGCATTTACGTGTGTCTCAACAATCCCTCTTGTAGGAATCTACCTTGAAGAGATATGTCCACAAATGCAAAACATCCTATAGCTACAGTTATTCATCATGGCATTCTTTGTGATAGCTACAGATGTAAGACAACCCAGATGTTCCTCAGCAAGAGGCTGGTGGAAAACCTCCTGATATACCCACCCAAAGAAGTAATAGATAGCTGTAGAAATGAATGAGAAAGTCATCTATACAGTTGGCCTTCTGGATCTGGATCTGGATCCACTGATACAACCAACCATGGATTAAAAATATACATAGTTTTAAATTGCATCCATACTGAACACATACAGACCTTTTCTCATAATTATTCTCTAAACAATACAGCATAACAACTACTTACATAGCACTTACATTATATTAGGTATTGTAAGTAATCATGGAAAAAAGTGTATGGGTTATATGCAAATGCTAAGCCATTTTATATCAGGGACTTGAGCACCCACAGACTTTGGTGTCCACGTGAGGTCCTGGAACTAATTCTTCACAGATATTGAGGAAGGACTATATACTTATATATAATAATCACCAGGATATATTTTAAGTGATAAAAGCAATATGCAGAGCAGTGTATTTATGTTGCTAAAGTTGTAAAAGAAAGGTGGGGAAATAGGAAGCCATAACTGCAAAAAAAGAAACACTTTCAGAAGGAAAATACTCAGGCTAATAAAAATAATCCCTGTATGGGAAATAGTGGTAGTCATGGAGAAGCAAGACTTCTTTAAGAGCATATAATTTGGGCTTTTGAGCTGTCAATATTAAAAAACTGAAACTAAATCAGTAGACAAAATCAAACCCTAAAATTGGAAATAAATGGAATCAAATAAACCCAACATTATATTAAAAGAGTAAAATAAGCACACAGATACGACTTCAAGTGACTTTTGAACTCAACACATGGGCTGGACACTGTTCGTGGGACGTATTCTAGAGACAAAATGCCATTCTCCACTAAAGAGAAACCAGAGTCACTCTCAGAAAAAAATAACTTCATTCCAGGCCTGAGACAGGAAAAGTACATCTCACTCTGTCAGAAAAACGATCAATCAAACATTAACAGTAAAGGAGCATGCTAAAAGGATGCAGAAAAGGACAAAAAGAAAATTTAAAACATAATTCTATTTATGAAGGAATCAAAAGGAGAATATCCTTAGGAATAAATTTAAGAAAAGATATGCAAAACCTTTTCATTGAAAACTACAAAACATTGCTGAGAGAAATTAGAGAAGACCTAAAGAAACGGAGAGATATACCTAGTTCAGCTAGGTAGATTTACTATTATTAAGATGTTACTTCTCTAGGACATAGTTTAGAGTCAGTGTCATCCCTATTGAAATTCCAGCAGACCTGTTTTTTTGTTTTTTGTTTTGAGGAAAAGCTGTTTATAAATTTATATGGAAATGAGCTAGAATTGCCAAAGCAATTTTTAAAAGAATAACAAAATTGGAAAGTTAAAGTACATGATGGGGTACGTACTATAAAGTTACAGTTGTAAGAACAGTTTGACATTGGCAAAGGGGTAGACACACAGATCAATGGACCCCAATAGGGCCAGAAGCAAACCCTCACCTGTGTGGTCTGTAGATTTCTGACAGTTACCAAGGCAATTTTTGGGGGAGAGGAAAATCTTTTCAGCAAATGGTGTTGGAACTATGGGATATCTGTATAGAAAAAAAATGAGCATCATCTCTTTATTCAGACCACTTATGAAACTGAACTCTAAATGAGTCAAAGACTTAAATGTAAAATCTAAAACTTCCAGAAGAAAACATAAAGGGAGTTTTGTGGCCTTGGTTTAGGAAAATATTTCTTAGCCAGGACACAAAAATTTAGACTGTAAAGAAAAATATTACAAATTGGTCATTATCAAATTAAAAATTTTTAATATCTAAAAGACTTCTAAGGAAACAACAAGGCAAATCATATAATGGGAGAAAATATTACATACTGAATACTATGTATATACATATATATATAGAGAGAGAGAGAGAAAGGGAGGGAGACAGAGAGAGCAATAAAGAAAGAAAAAAATACAAGTCTTTTGACAGATATATATATACACATCGTAAAACTTACATTATATATAGTGTTGCACATATTACATATATACATATATATCTGTTAAAGGACTTGTATTTAAAATATATTCAGAACTCTTAAAATGTAATAATAAAGACATAAATAAATCCCAAATAAAATAAGCAACAGCTTTGAGCACGTGTTTTACCTACGAAGATAAGGACTTGAAAAGAAGCTTGGTAGCAATAGTCATCAGGGAAATGAGATTCCAGTACACACCTGTAGCATCGCTAAAATTTAAAACGCTGAAAACCAAGTGCTGGAAAGGATGTGTAGCAACTGGAATGTCATATATTGCTGGTGGGAATATAAATTCGTATAACCACTTTGGAAAACTGTTGGGCCGTTTCCTAAAAAGTTAAACAAACTCTATAACATAACCATTTTGAACACAGGTATTTACCCAAGAGAAGTGAAAACATATATCCACATAAAAACTTGTACACAAGTGTTCCTAGCAGATTTATTCGTAATAGGCAAAAAGTGGAAACCACCCAAGTGCCCATCCGTGAATAAATGGATGAACCAACTGCGACATAGCTATACAGTGCAATGCTACAAAGCAATAAAAAGGAATAAACGATTGCTACATGGAACAATATGGTGAATCTCAAAAGCATTACACTCAGCAAAAGAAACCAGACACAAAAGAATATTACTGTATTGCTCAATTTATAAAAAGTTCAAGCAAAATCAAACAAATCCATACTACAGAAACTAGATCAGTGGTTGCCTGGGGGCAGAGGAGGGAGGAGAAATGGATTTCAAAGGAACACAAGGAAAAGTTTGCGCCTGATGGAAATATTCTATATCTTGATTATGGCAGTGGCTTTATAGGTAGATACATCTGCTAAATCTCATTACATTGTGCACTTAAAATGGATATGGTTTACCATACATGTATTACACCTCAATAAAACTAATAGAAAATAATGGCACAGGAGTCAGCTTCAAGGAACTCCCACTGGCCAAATTTGGATAATATAAACATAAAAAAATGATTCAGTTGGTGGCAAAACGTGGACTATGTATATATTTTAAACTGAACCATAATCTGACTAGGCATCTAGCCCTAACCGTAACTTTTCAAGGAATACAATGGACACAGGAAATATTAAACTATGAAATGGAGATGCATTCATAAAAATCTAGACTGAGGGAAGCTCTGTAGGGCAAATGATTCTGTTTCTTCAACAAATAAGTTGCATAGAAGAGTGAGAGAGACTTATGAATTAAGATATTTACCAACGAACTGCTATCTATTGACCCTCCATGAATCTTGATTCAAACAAAAAACTTTACAATAAATATGAATCAATGAATAAATTCAAACTATGGATATTTGTTATTAAGGAATTATTAATTTTAAAAAGGTAATAATGGTACTGTGGTCATATATTTTAAGGAGATAGTTTAGCTTTTAGTGACACATACTGTAATTTTTATGGATACAAGGATATGTTTAGGATTCATCTCAGAAGGCTCCATGGGGGATGTGGGTGGTTGAAACAATGCTTAGCTGAAAGCTATCCATATCTTAATGCATTTACTCCTCACAACACACTGGTGAGGTGGACCTGATGGGTGTACTCATCTTACAGATGACAAGCTAAGAGAAGTTAGGGAACTCGCCCAAGGTCACCCAAAGCCCACAGTGATTTCCAAGCCCATGCTGTGGGAATTCTGCCAGCTGTTGGGAGTCTCAGTGTCAATTATGCATTCTTGAACTGGAGACACAACCACAGGATGGGTTTGAGGACCCAATGGGCCCCCTTTGTGACAAATCTGAGCTAAAACTCCATCAGTCACCTGCCCTCCATAAGCCCCTACTCTGTCTGGTGGACCACAGTGACTTTTGGGTCTCCTGGAATTAATGGCGGTTCAGAGCCCGTGTCTGGTAGCCCCTGATAAATCTGTTTATTTCCTCTTCCTCAATGCACAGCTACCCTGGTAAAAGGCCAGACAAAGTTGAACAGTATCAGTTTTTGGCAGTGTACCTGGGGCCTTCCTCAAGGGGACACGGCCTCCTTTTTATTCAAGGAGTTTTGGGTCTGTAAACTGGCTCAAGTCTGGGAATTAATTGAGGGGCCATGACTCTGTGGTTTATGATTCAAATTAGACTTTTATTCACTTGACCTAGAACTTTTCTGTTTATACAGATCAAGTAGGAATTTAGTAGTCTTCCTATATCTATTTCATTTAGGATCACCATAATGGATCAATCTGCTGATGCCAAAGGTCTGCTCAAGTCAGACTGCTCTATTCTGACTGCTGCTGGAATGCTGTTGTCCCCTACGGTCACTACGCCCACCTGCCTTTTGGGATTGAGTGCTTCCACCACCCAGGATCCAATTGCTCCCTTGTGTGAGTTTCCCAGCACAGTGACTGCAGTTCCTGCTGTGAGGTCTGGCCTGCAGAGAAGAATGATCACAGAGCTCTGCAAAGATGCCAGAGCTCCCCTCACAAATTTATTTCTTATAGTTGTGGTGAGAGGTATGTTTTCTGGACCCTCCCAGTGTGCTTGAGTAATCTTAAGTGACAAATCCGTGCTAACATTCCAGTCTCTCTAAGCCTTTGAATTCCTTCCTCCACAGTAACTCAAGACAGCTCCTACACTTCTAACTCACTCACTGTGGGCCAGTTCTGGTCCATGCTTCAGCCAACCAAGTAAACAAACTCTTAGAGCCTCTTCGGCTTCCCTGAACTGCAACATGAAATGCAGAATCTCTGTTCGGTAACCTCATGTCAATACATTTGGATCAACGTCATCCTCCTTCTACATCTGTGCAGCACTATCCCTTACCTTCTTTGCTCAGGCAGCTGGTGGGAGAGTCAGAAAAGAAGCAAACACCATTCTATAGAACAGTGGGGCCAAGGAAAGGAAGCCAGCTCCTTCTCAAACTGCATCTGCACTGGATTATTCTAAAAAATGAGGAACTGGTTTGGGGAGGGATGCACCTGCTCATAGGTGGGTTTGTGTGCTGCGCAGGCAGCTGGACTGCTGGAACACTGCAAAGGAATCCAGCCAGGAGAATCTGTGTCCTCTTCTGACCACAGGAGTTGATGCTCCATTTCCCTTCCTCCTCCTCAACAGATCTGGGAACAGTGAGAAAATCCGCAAGCGAACCTTTCAGCAGGGAGCAGCCTTGAGATGGAAAACAAGTGAGAACTCCCTGCTCAGCCCTGTGGGATTGGGAAGAGCTCCCTTGGAAGGGAGAAGGGAGGCTCACACCTGAATTACTAGGAGGCCACCCCAATACCCTTCTGGAAGCTTCCTGTCTGCAACATATTAGATAGTAAGTCCCTCAAGGACAGCAACCATGGTTGCTAGCAGATAATTAATAAAAGTGTACTAAATGAATGGGCTCCATTTAGCACCATTTAATAAGGGACACTTATATTTTCTGCTGCTGGTGAGGGTGAGGTGCCATGAGCAGACTCATGCATTGTTGGGGACAGTGTAAAATGGTACAACTCCTTTGAAAGCAATTTTCTAATATGTATTAAAATGTTAAATGTTCATACTCCTTGACTCTATAATTCTACTTGAAATTTAGCCCAAAGTAACAATTCTAAATATGGATAAGGGGGAGAGAGGAAGAGAACCTGTGTCCATAAAGATATACAATACAGCATTATTAATAATTTAGAAAAATCTAAAAATAATTTATAGGCTGAGCACTCTGGGGAGAATTGAATTATTATTATTATTATTTTTTTTTTTTTTGAGGCAGGGTTTTACTCTGTTGCCCAGGCTGACTCTGTCGCCCAGGAGTGTAGTGGTGAGATCTCGGCTCACTGTAACCTCTGCCTCCCGGGTTCAAGTGATTCTCCCATATCAGCCTCCCAAGTAGCTGGGACCACAGGCATGAATGACCACACCTGGCTAATTTTTGTATTTTTAGTAGAGACAGGGTTTAACCATGTTAGCCAGGTTGGTCTTGAACTCTTGGTCTCAAGTGATCTGCCCATCTCGGCCTCCCAAAGTACCGGGATTACAGGTGTGAGCCACTGCAGCCAGCCTGAATAAACTCCTATGCAATCCTGAAAACTTATACTTAAGAGTGTGTGTGTGTGTGTGTGTGTGTGTGTGTGTGTGTTTTAATCTAGGCAACAAGGGAAAGAAGTGACAGAAATATTCCAAAGTTGGGTTAGGTCTTTTGTTAGGGCCATATGACTTTGGGTGGTTTTCAGTATTTTCAATTTTTAAATAAATGTGCTTACATTACTTTTATTTTAAAAAATATGTAGTATGTTTAGGAAAGGGGAGAGAGAATAGAAAACTGGCCTACATCAAACCAAAACCCATCATTTTCTCTGATATTTTAGAAATTTATAGGACACAGTGTCAAGTGAGACAAGTGTGACCCAAGCGGATTGGCTGCGCTTCACATTTTTAGAAGCTTTTGTTTTACATAACCTTTTTTTGGGGCATGGGAATACTCACCTTGTCAAAAAATGTCCCACTTTTTTGTTCCAGGCTGTTCTATACATTCCATGCTAAATTGCTTGCTGTGTTAAATGCTGAAGGGACTATATTTTAGAACCACTTAAAGAGTTTTCAATAATCCCCATATTTATTTCCTTTCCTTACTGAATGACTTAAAAAAAGTGTTTGAAATAGGAGGTTGGGGAGTTTATGCATAAAAATTATTATAATAACACTTAGAAGCTGTTATTCTAGAAGCAAAAGCAGCCCTTAGCAGGCTCCTGAGATACCTAAGTTCAGAACCTGTCGTTTTCTTCCTTGGGATGTTAGCACGCTGGGAATTACTGGTGTGGGATGCTCTCAAATGCACATCCCACTGAGGTTTTAGGACCTGAAGGGTGCACTTTATCTTCATGATGGGAATGTCCATGTACATGACTGGTATGACTATTGTGGAGTTGGTTCTAACATTCTAATCAAATGTGCTCATACAGAATGTTTGGTTGGCCCCTTTTGTTACAAATAATCATTTTCACTGAAACGATGTATCATTTACAAACATTCGAAATAAGCAGGTTTGAAATTTACTAAATACAATTTATTTTATGGTCAACTGCCAGGTTTAAAGTATCATAAACTGTCTACTGTTTATCTGAATTTTTAAAAACCAGATGACAAACTAAAGAATATTTGAGAAAAATGGATAAATTTAAAAGGATATTTTTGGTTGTTTTTAAGCTTTTACCAAAAATCAGTCTCTCTCTCTGTGCATTAGATAATACATTACAACCTAATAAATGAGCCCTGTGAAAAATATACTTTTCTAGATATAAATCTACTTTACAGTAGATAGAAAGATTACTTTCAAATGTAAACCCTGGAAATAAATAAATCTGAATCAAAGAGACAGAATGCTCACAAAACCTTTACGTGAAATATGCACATATGAGGGAATATCCATTTTACACCAGTTGTAAATACTGATCTTTGATTTTTCTTTTGGTAACCTGAAAATATGGCTATTGTTGAAAACTGCAGCTTTGAATCTCAATTTTGAAGCTAAATCTGCCCTTCTTTTCAAACTTTTTTTGGTTGCTGTTTACATACAGTTTAAAAAAAATATTGTATTAGTCCATTCTCACGCTGCTAATAGACACATACTTCGGTTTTTTAATAAACTGGGTAATTTATAAAGGAAAGAGGTTTAATGGACTCACAGTTCCACCTGGCTGGGAGGCCTCACAATCATGGCTGAAGAGCAAGGGGACTCTTACGTGGTGGGAGGCAGGAGAGAATGAGAATGAAGTGAAAGGGGAAACCGCTTATAAAACCATCAGGTCTCGTGAGACTTATTCACTACCACAAGAACAGTATGGGGCAAACCACCCCCATGATTCAATTATCTCCTGCGCAGTTCCCCCCACAACATGTGGGAATTATGGGAGCTCCAATTCAAGATGAGATTTGGGTGGGGACACAGCCAAACCGTATCAAAGATTTTAAGATCAAAGGATTCAAGTGGCCATGGCTAACATCATCTAGTTCATTGTTTCAAATATCTACAAAGGACCTCACGGGCCCCTTTGCTGCACACTGGGGTGAGGAAGGGATGCAGTGTGAGTGAGATGTGAGACAGTTTCAGCTTTCTGGATTCAGTGCCTCTCATCTCCTTTCTGTCTGACTCTTACTGTTCACCTAGCACATGTTTTCTGAGCTCTCGCATGGATCACACCCTGTTGTCACACTGGAGTCATAAAGGTGAGTGAAACAACAATGCCACCTTCTGTTTCTTGGCTTTTGTTAATTGAGTTCACCTGTGCTGGCTTGCAGAGTTTCAGTTTTGTAAGATGAAAAAATTCTGGAAATCTATTATACAACAATGGGAATATAATTAACACTACTGAATTATACACTCAAAAATAGTTAAGATGGTCAGTTTTACGTTATGAGTTTTTTAGCCACAATTTAAAAAATACTTTAAAAATATTGAGTTAAAAATACATATTTATTCTTTTGACACTCCCCCCTCCAATTTAAATGCTAGAGTCTAATTTTTCTCTCCTTGAATGTGGACCAGACTTCATGCCTCCCATTTACTAAGGAGAATGTGGTGGAAGTGATACTATGTCATTTTCAAGGATAGGTCATTGTGAATATGCCTTCTGCCTGGCTTTCTTGCTCTTAGATCCCTTGTTCTGAGGGAAGACGGAGCCCATTCTGTGAAGGCACTCGGCAGCCCTGTGGAGAGGCCCATGGGGAAAGGACTGAGGCCTCCCACCAACAGCCAGCACCAGCTTTCTGCTCATGGGAGCACACATCCTTCAGACCTGGTCAGGCCATCAGATGAGCATGGTCCCAGCCAATCTCTAACTGAATCACATGAAAGACCTCAAGTCAGAACAGTCCACAGATTCACTCCTGGATTCCTTATTCATAGAAGTCATAAGCCATTGAGTTTTGAGGTGGCTTTTTACACAGCAGCACATAATCTACATCAGGCAGGGGAAAGTGCAAGTTGCTTGCAGGGGGAAAATCAGGGCCATTGTCATTGACTGGGTCTAGAGTTCAAGTCTTTTTCTGACACTTGCCACCCTCATTCCCATTTCAAACTTCACAATTCCCCTTTGAAAAATGAGTAGATTGCCATCTATTCTTATCTTGAACTCCTGGCCTTAAGAGATTCTTCCACCTTGGCCACCCAAAGTGCTAGGATTACTTTGGGTGCTGGGCCACCCAAAGTGCCAAATGCAGTGGCATGAGCCACTGCACCTTGCCATTTATTTTGTAAAGTCGATATTAACATTAAACAGAATGATGAATGTCAAGTACAGAGTGCATAGTAGGAGTTCAGCAAATGGTAGCTTTTATTATTTGAGTTCATAGGAACATCAAAGATGGGAGATCATACTTATCTCAGTCTAAAGTTAGTGTAGTTGTTTTGTTAGTATTCAATTGTAGTCTAAGCCCAAATCTCTTCTTCAATTTGTGGAGCCCAAGGACATTAAAGCTAGAAGGGATCCTGGAGCTTGATCTGTCCAATACCTTCATTTATCAAATGTGTACACTAAGACTCGGGCTGGTTACAACAGTTTACCCAACATTCATACCAGGCCAGGCAAGACTAAGACCTGGATGGCTGACTCACAGCCCAGTGCACCATGCACTGCATACTGATGACATCAAAGGCCTTGTTTTGTTTAGGCTGATCTGCCAGTCATATTCTCTGTGGCTGGAATGCCTTCATTAACTCTGACAGAGAGTCTGTTGATTAGTCCCAGAAGCCACCCTCTGCTCGGCACCCCCAGAAGCCCCACTCTGCTTGGAGGTGCTGGGATTGAGCCCATACACAGCTTCCCTGTCAACACAGTGTGGCCAGGAATCAAATGAGCCAAGGGAAAATGGACAATCAGTCTCGTCTCTGCAGGGCCAGCCTTGTCATCATGTTGCTATATAGATACCTCTAAAGTCTGATAGACTTATCACTTCACCTGTGTCCCTCTACCACTCCTCTCTCCAGCACTGCAGCCTGGACAAACGTGAAGAGACTTCACGTATTGAAAGGTAAAAGCAAGTATCAATATACTTGGCCAACTTCCCAGAAGCTTTTCCTGAATGTTCTGGTTAAAAAGCTAAACTTTGATCAAAAGCACTAAGAAGGAATGTTTTGTAGACACGTTTAAAGAAATCAGAACATTTAATAAACTTAATCATTTCTAAATCGAAGGTCAACTCAATGAAAGTATTTTTGAAATTTAGCGTCTTCTAGATTTTTATTTCTGAAGGAATTTAATATGGTTTCTTTTCTCTTTTTCTTCCTCCCTCCCTTCCTCTGTTCCTTCTTTCCTTCCTTTCCTTCTTCTTCTTCTTTTTTGTTTCTTAACGTTTAGATCTCAATAATATTTATCTGGTTATTTATTTTACCTTGTTATTTATTCACCCATATTTCCCACAAGGTTCATGACATGGTCCTGAACTTATTTATCCTCTTACTGGAAGACGTCCATCAAGAGTGTTTTTAAAGAAGATCTTTGAGAAATAAGCGTTCTCAGCTTTCTACGTCTTAGAATGTATTTACGGTGTCCTCGCAGCCATATAACTTATAACTTAGCTGCCTATGAAGTAAGTTCTTGTTTCCAAGACTGCTGTTGGGAAATTGAGAGTCAATCTGACCCTTGTTAGCCTGCGGGCCATGAGCTCTTTCTACACAGAAGCTCTTAGATTTTTAAATTTGTCTTTGATGGTCTTAAATTGCATGTGTGTGGGATTTGTTCTTATTCATAAAGTCTAGATTCTATCAGTCTTTGCAATCTGAGATCTTTAAGTTTTTGCTTCTGTAAAATTTTTACTCATTTCAAAATACATATTTTCATTCTGTTTTTCTCTTTTTTTTCTGGGACATAACATATATATGCCCTCTTTTCATCATATATACGCTCTTTTTTACATATATATCTACACTATTCTTTGCATCTCAATTTTTCTATTGTGTTTTTTCATCTTTTTATTCTTTCCTGATGCCTTGGAGGATTTTCTCAATTTGAATTTCTAGATCACTGATATATTATTTGACTGCACCCACTCTTTCATTTATTCTTGTGTTTTCTTATTCATTTCAACTATTACATTTTCTACAAAGAGTATTTCCATTTAGTTCTTCTTGCTCCTGCTTCGTGTTACCAATATCCTCTTCAACTCTTGTTGCATTTATTTTAAAGTCTTGATCACTCTGCCCCATTTGTTCTTGTTCATCCAGTACATATTGTTCAGTTTTTCTTTTCTTTTTAATCTGATGGTATCCTCAGGCATCTGGTTAACTTCGCCTTTGGAATCATTTCCCCCTTGGGAATATCAGCTTTTTAAAGAGGTAATTTTTATCCTGGAGTATGAGGCCAAGCTTATAGCTTGCCCTGCTGCTGATGAGTTAAAGAAGGGAGGAAACTAGTCCCTAGTCTACCCAGGGACTACAGTCCATGAAGACACAACCCGAAATTGATGCTCTATTTGCTGTCCCTTTATAGGGGACTCTAACACTCATGGCCTCTCTTTGCCTCCAGCCCATTTCTACTCTCTTTAGAGAGACATTCCTTCTCCATTTTAATAACCCAGCGTGCAAAGGGTGAAGGGCCTTCCAGAATGCCCCTGCCTGCTGCAGGAGGGCTCCTGCTATTCCAATATTAATCTCTCACCCTTGACCCTGTAGTGCTGGGCTGTTACTGCTGTTTTTCTGTCTCACACTGGTGATGGGGAAGACAATGACCAACCTAGGGCAGTGCAACAAAGAGAAAATAGCACAACTAACCAGCTCTTGCCCCATTTAGCTCCCCGGCTCCTCCCAGCCCACGACCTGCTCCTCCTCAGCCTCAATGCTGTTTTCTCCCCACAACAGGCCACAACTCCATCTGGTCTCTGGGGGTCCTCATGGGCTTTTTTCCCTTCTCTAAAGCCATAGAGATTAGTCTCCCTTTCTTAGCATCTTTAATTCATATGGGGAAGGGACCTAGCAACCCACACTGGCTCTCTTATCTTTTTCTAGTGGCGAATGGTCATAAAATAATATTAGCTAAGTCTCTCTTCAAGTTTTTATTCTCAAGACAAGCTATTAATTCAAGTAAAGCCTTCTTCATTGACTAGAGTAAATACATTGATTGAACTGCAGTCTGTAGAAAATTCCAACATTCTTCTTGAACATCAAACCCTGCTTTTATTTACCAAGGAATATGCCTGAACCATTCACAATGTATTCATTCAATCAACAAATATTTATTGAGCATCTACTAAGTGGTAGAAACTGTTTCGCTGTTTGAGATATGTTAGTGAGCCCAAAAGTCAAAGTCCCTGACCTTGTGGAGCTTAAAATGCACTATAAATATAATAAGTAAATTGAAGTATATTAGAAGATGCTAAGTACTATTTTTTAAGTAGAAGAGAGGAAGGGGTGGTGAGAGGTGTGGATTGCAATTTTAATTGTGACAGACGTGTTCTCAATAAGAAGGTGGCTCTTGAGCTAAGACTGAAAGGAACAATGGAGAATGGAAGAAAACACTGACCCCTACTCAATGTTAAGGTCAACAAAGAGCTTCTAGAGTTACAAAGAAAGCAAAGAGGCAAGCAGGAAACAAAATGACCAGCCCCTCAGTGCTGACGATGCAACTGTGGCCATGCAGGTCCCACATTGCTCCCCTCTTTGTCATAAGGGGAGGATCTTCTGATGGAAATGAGTAGAATGAAGCCTGGTCAGAGGAACTGAAAATCAAGATGGAAACAGACATTTTAAAAGAGAACACTAAGGTGTTCTAAAAGACATCAAGTCTTGGACTGAGACCATTTAGGTACCAGGATCTTGGTGGAGGTGTGGTTTCTGAGTGCTCATATTACTTCTTGCTGCCTTTGGGACTCCTCCAGCCCCAGGGTGTGGATTGTGGTCCATAATCCACTAGTGCCCTCACCTGCACACACCACAAGTGTGAGAAATTAGCATTCCCAGAGGTGCTCCTGAGTTTTGAGCACAGGTGGGTGACTAGGAAACATCGTTTATAGGGCGCCTCCGAAAGTCTCTGCAGGACAGAACATTGGCTATCCCACCAGTGGCCAACTCCATAAGGCAGCTGTACTCTTCGCTCCTTTATTGTCTTACTCCTGCTTCCTGGGATCACTTCCCAAATAAGCTCCTTGATACAAGCCTTTGTCTCAGGCCCTGCTTTTGGGAGAATTCAGACACAGACAGGAACTCGACTGGAAAGAAGGAGCAATTGGATTTGAATATAGGTAGCTCAACTGTTCAGCCTGTGCTGTCCCCCACTGTGACACCACTGCTTCATCTCTGAGCAAGTATGGCAAATTTCAGATCTTCAGACGTTGGAAGAAAGGTGACCTCAACATTATTCTTGGATGAGATGCTGGAGTCGGCTACTTAAAAGACAACTTGAATCGCCTGGGAGGGGCAGAGTATAGTGACTTAGAGGAAGGTAAGCCATATTGTTCCCAAGAAAGGAAGAGCATCTGGTACTCCTTGGTAGCTCATGTGCCTGGACCATGGTGTACAATATGATGGCTATTCACTGAGAGTTCATAAGAGCCTATTGAAAGGCACGTACTGCTTTCTTAAGACTGGAAAAGTTGAGAACTTAAAGATGTGGCATATCAAACCTTTATATCCTTCTATCCTTGGAGACAAGGTGGAGAAATAGAATATGGATACTAGTTTTATTAGGTAAATTGTGTGAACAGCTGGATGCATTTAATGCTGTTCTCCTCAATATTGATGGAAAGACCTCTATCAATATAGAAGGAACTTTCCAAGCTGATTTTTAACTCTATTTTGTTTATAATTCTCATTTTTATCAACTTTTATTCAGAAATTTCTCTTAAGTCACTGAATGCTAACAACTAGAGGATAAATATAAGTTGTATATTCCCTGCCTCAAGTAAAGAAATGAAAGGATTGGAAGACTAGGTAAGAAAAGGAGAAGTAAAATAACACTTATCAAGCATTTGCTAAATGCCCAGACACTGTATCAGCCTTACTTACATTATTTCACTAAATTCTCACAATGATAAATCATGAAGATGACGAGGCTGAGAGGTCTAGCTATGGGCCTAAGATCCACACAGCTACTAGACAGAGAGTGAAGATCCCGGGCTGGGACCAGGTGATTCCAAAGTCCATCTGTTTTCCCGTGGTCCAGAGTTCCTCAAAGGGTGCCTTATCCGTGGCCTCCCTGCAACAAAATCACCCAGGGGTGCTGTCAACTGCAGATTCCTGGGCTGCCTCCCAGACTTACCAAATCCAAACATTAATGAGAATACAGGATAAGGGGAAGAGGGGACTTGGCCACAGACTTATTTAACCAGCTCTTCCTGGCCCAAATCCAGTCCCTTTGCTTACACGCTGAAGCTTTTGAACCTCAAGAGTGTCCTCACCTTGCCTTAGTGTGGCCATCTTCAGATGGGGTTATTAGACACCCGGGGTTCCCAAGGAATACACAAGCGATTACTGTTTTAAGAAAATGTCAACCCCACATCTACCCTTTCCTGAAATTGGTCTTGAAAATGTAGGTTCTTCTTTCCTTCCCTTTCCCTTATTTAACAGAAAAAAAAGACGCATCTCTTTCTTTGGTATGTTGCTCTGGGGTGTGAAGCCAGCCCCACACGAGGAATGACTGGAAAAGTTCATATTGCTGTTGAGAAAGTGAATGACTTTAATGAGTGGGTTCCAATTTCTCTTTCAATTCAGATGTTTTCCAACCCCCCTTTTTTTTTTCAAGACAGAGTCTTGTTCTGCCTCCCAGGCTGGAGTGCAGTGGCAAGATCTCCACTCACCACAACCTCCACCTTCCAGATTCAAGCAATTCTCCTGCCTCAGCCTCCCGAGTAGCTGGGATTACAGGCGCACACCATCACACCTGGCTAATTTTTGTATTTTTAGTAGAGACGGGGTTTCACTATGTTGGCCAGGCTGGTCTCAAACTCCCGACCTCAAGTGATCCACCCGCCTTGGCCTCCCAAAGTGCTGGGATTACAGGCATGAGCCACCGCGCCTGGCCCCAAACCTTTGCTTTTAACAGAACTGAAGGAGAAACTAATAGAGCTGTCAGCTGAGAGATCATTCATTTAAAAAAAAAATTTAAATTGGTCTAATTTTTGGCATATAACCCAGAAGCATTTCAAAGAATTGCTATCACAAAGCTCCTTTTATCTATGTATTTATGTTAACAGGTGCTCTCAGCACTTACATCTACTTTAAAGTGTAAGATTAACTCCGCTGCACTTTACTGATGTCATTCTCATCCATATTCGCTCATGCATATATAAACCAACTGGGAAAATCCCCATCCATTTTAGTAAGACTCATATTTCCAATAAAATTTTATGTATAATTAATAATTACTTAAAAGTTACCTGTGGGCCAGGTGTAGTGGCTCACACTTGTAATCCCAGCACTTTGGGAGGCTGAGGCGGAGGATTGCTTGAGACCAGGAGTTCAAGACCAGCCTGGGCAACATGGTGAGACCCCTCCATCTGTACAAAAAGTAGAAAAATTACCTGGGCATGGTGGCACACACCTGTGGTCCCAGCTACACAGGAGGCTGAGGTGGGAGAGCGCTTGAGCCCAGGAGCCATGTTTGTGTCACTGCACTCCAGACTGGGTGACAAAGTGAGACCCTGTCTCAAAAAAATAAATGCTGTGTTGGTCAATTTCATATTAATAATACGTTTAATAGTAGCTTTAGCCAGAATATTTTATTAAAGACTTATAGTCACAATAAAATTTTTTAAAATTTAAATTTAAATATACATACGTTTTTTGCAAAAAAGAGTTATAGATTGATCAATAACAGATTTTTCAGTCATACTAAATTAGACAGAGAATATTCTAAGTAGAAGTGGAATGATGACACACGTTTAGATAAAAAATATAAAATTTCTAGATGTTAAAAGATAACTTGTATACCTCTTAAATGTATCATGGTAGATATCAAATTACCATGGTATCAGATTCCATGAGGTTCATTAAAAAGAATGATAAAATTATTTTATTTTAAAATGTGAATACTTATAACCTTTTTGAAGTTATACCTATTTGCACCTTTTATATATATGATGAATGCCTTTGGGTGTTGAATTAAAACTATTTCAGAGGATACGTTGTTTTTCAATTTTGGGGGGAGGTTAGAGTCTCAACTGGCTTAAAGTCTCCAATGTTCACAGCCTGTGGAACTCATATTGCCGAAATAATAATGAAACCTTAGGGATGGCTGACTGGGGAATAAGGGAGGGAGATTTAAAACATACTCAGACCCAAAGGCAGGTTTTTGAGACTTGAGAAGACAATATTTATGCCAGAGTCCAGGTCTCTAAATGCAGTTGGAGGATCAATTTAGGAAAGATGAAAAATGATCCCGGAAAAATAAAAGTTTCTAACTTAGAGAGACCAGTGATATAAATTGAGTTATATCAAACATAAACTTTTAAAGGTAGAAATAGTCCAACAGAATTCTAATAGTATTCAAAGGAGATTTTAAAAAGACATATTTATAGCCTACATTTAAGAAAGATTTAAAATTACAAAGTATTGTATTTCATCAAAATTAAACGCGCACACACACAATTTTCAAGTTGTAGAAGAAAAAAACTACCATCAACTGTCTAAATTATCCAACCTGCTGTAACACAAAGGTGTATTTCTACCCACTTACTTTTTTCCTATCATTTTCAGCTTATCACATGTACGAGAATGCCGAAGTCCAACCTTCCGGAAATGATTTTTTTTTCTTTTTCTTTTTTTAAAATTAGGGTTTTCCACAGAGAATTTTCTTGATTAAAAGAATTCCAGCCACAATTTCAAAATTTTAGTGATTCAGTTTTAACCTAACTACATAGAATGCTGTCAAAGCTATTTCAAGACCTATGTATAAATTGAAAGCCTTGCTCTTCCAAAAAAGTAAACTTAATGGATATCAATAAGCATATATATCTTTTGTGAGATGAGCATGCTGCATACACAAAGAAAATGTGTCTTTGCCCTTGAATTATCTTTGCTTTCAGAACAGTAGAGAAAACAGGATTTTTATATTTGTAAGCTTAGATCAAAATACTATTCCAAAACATCCTGGAGAGATCCACTTAAAAATATTAATTATAGCTGCCATTATAGCACAGCCAGCAATAATGTGACTTGTCTAACGTACTTGGTCCTGAATTTTCAAATACGAAATTGCTATCTCTGAAAAATGCATAAATTCAATTCTGATAAATCAAGAGTTATACTCTGTGTCAAATATCTGTCTGAAACATATTCCTATGAGTAAGCTATGAATCCAGAAATCGGGCCTTAACTTCCAGTGCACATATCCTGGTATAGTGTAAAAGAAATAACAATAACTATCTTTACTTCCCTGAATATTTTCTCTGAAATACTGACATTAAAGCCTAAATTATGGTGTAAGACAGTGTAAAAATGCTGTAATACTGAATCTGTTTTTTTTTTACTATGAGTCTCTTTATCCTTATTCACTTGTGTGAGTGCATGTGTGTGTGTGTATTCGTGTGTGTGTGTGTGCACGCATGCACATGCTCTTGTACACCGGGTTTCAGACCATGGACCAGATCTTTCAGCACTGACCTTGCTTAAAGAACTCTGACTACAGATTTGAAACTCATCAACTTCTTATTACTGACCCTTCTTTTGCAGAAATCAAATCTGACTCTTCTTTGGGTGAAAATAATAAGTGTCTATTACACATGACAAAAAAATATGACTTTCGTTGTGAATTATTTTGACTTGGGAAATACACTTTTCCCCTGTTTTAAAGATAGATTTTTTCCATAGTGAAAAACATAAAAATGATTTAGATGAATGTGTCAGAAAGTGTGAGCACTGGGTTCATATTGATCTGATCAAAACTTACGAGCAGAGGTGAAATTTGGTCCAGAAAGCAGTTTGGAAGGAAATGCACTCAATGATTTTAGACATTGAAGCCTTTGTTGAAAATTGCGCTTCCTCTGTTGACTGAAAAAATGGCTAGGCATGGTTTTAGAAGCCCAGAATTTCAAGGACTTTTGGTTCTTTGATGGAGCATCCTAATTGCAGCTCCTTCACAAAATGAGGGTAACTCCAACCTGACATTCTGGGTTTACGTGAGGATTATATGTATCTTCCGTAGTTGGGTGATCAATAATTACTTCCATTCCTTCACTCACTGTTTTCCGCTCTTCATTTCACAACCTCTCCATGAAGTATAAACAATTTAGAAGCTAAGTGAATAACGATGCCTTGGTTGTAATACTTTAGTCCTAACTTCCTAAATACATACGAAGTAGAGAGTACTGCACTAATTTACAAGCAATGAAGCTGAGGGTTGTAGTTGAGAGAATGCTGGTTGAGGGGACAGAAGATCTCTTCCCTGAGCCCAGTTATCTTAGGCTAACAAGTGATCTTAGCAAGTCACTTAGTTTCAGATTCCCCATCTATCCAATAGGGGATGATAATGCCTATTTTACGTAAGTCCAGGTAGAGCATTTGAAAGTGTTCATAAAAACACTTTAAAAAATCCAAAGTATCACAGAAAGGATGTGCAGCTAAACATTTCCTATCTGCCTCCCTGTGCCTATACATTTTCTGAATATTTCGGGAAAAGGTATGATTTAATATCGGGTGAATTGGTCCTTTAGTCAACACTTGATTATTCATGGTCAGAGAATAAATGTCACGTATAGGTACTGCCTTTCAGTCAATAAGGTTAACCTCCTTCCTCGGGTGACATTATACTAATCACACACCTCACAAGGAATTCTGAGGGTCCATAAGGAAGATGCATTTAGTCAAGACTTCTCTGCGGCTAGAAAGAAACACGCAGGAACCTTCAGGCTGCCACGTGTTGTTCAAAATCATGTTAATCTGAATTACTGCCAAACTCAAAGATTCATGCAAAAAATATCACTTCAGCTTGTATTCATGTATTTTACCTGTACAAGGATTTCCTTCATGTTTAATTTTCCTAATTCATGTATTTAGAATAAAGCTGGAGGATAGTCCATTATATGGTTAGAAACATGTCTGTTATCTCCACTGCATATCAATTTTATTACTACTCACTATCAATGCTTGTAATGATTCCCATGAGGTGCCTGTTTGTGTGTGAATATCTGTGTGTACAAGGAAACTTGTGTGTGTTTAATAGTAATGTTACACTGTAGGAAGATGTCAAGGAAGATTAATAAGGCATAAAATTTATAGTAACAATGGGATATTAGAATAAAATAAGAAAATAATTACTTGAGTACATAAACAATATGGTTCAAACTTATTATTTTGCATTTGTTGAATCCATAATTTAAATATTTATTAAACTTCAGCACTTTCTCCAAAGTACATTCCCAGTTGTCTTTATTACTGCATAATGGGAAGACTCATTATACAATGTAATTATATTATATAAACAAAATTCTAGTCACTGTTAAGAAATTATTTATGAGCATGTAACACTGAAAAAAAAAATCAGCAAGGTTAAATCCTACAGATTGTATGGTTTAATCCTATTTATTCCTTTCCGTTTCCACTACTGTCACCTATCTCTAGACAGCATGATAAATCTTATATTAACAAAGCTTGTATTGAGACCTAGTTTAACTACTTTAGAGAGAATTCACATGCAGTCTAGAATTTGAAATGTCACAAAACACAGAAATATGAATGAAGCATCTGATTATGAGTTTTTAAATACACAATATTATCTATCTTAATTGTATTAAACATTGCATTTGTTATATGTTAAATTACATTTGTTTATACAAATTTTGTGTCTTACTATCAAACATTTTTACTGTTATACAATCAAATTTTGAAAAATATATCTTTATTTATTCTGTATATATAAAAACGTTTCCCCTTCTACAGCAGTCTTGCATGAACAAACAAAAACTAAAGAGGGAATACGTGTGAATTAAAATTTCATTGAGGACATTTCCTGGTAGCCAAGGTAGTAGAGACTAATTAAATAAGAATCTCTCCACACATACCCCAGAAACATTACCAAATTACAAAAAAAGCAAATAAAATCATATAAATCTCATGCTTTCTGCAAAATTAAAAAAATAAAGAATCCTGAATACTTCTAATTACACACACACACACAAAATCAAAATTCAAAAAACAGACATCAGATTATTTCTTGAATTTCTACCACAAACCTTTGCTAAGAGAACTGGTAGAGGCTCTGGAAAAGCTGCTTAAGATTGAACAAGGTGAACTGAGATCAATCCCTCAGAAATAGAAAGTTCACTGTAAGTGTAATAACACTGAAAAAGAATCCTTATAGATAAGAGTGCTAACCAGAGAAAACACACTGAAAGTGGGCATGGGACTTCTATGGGCAGTCTGAAAAAAATAATAATGTTTCTGAAGGAAAAAGAATAAAAAGAAAGAGGCTTTGGAGACTGGATGAGGAAGGAAAAATAAACAAGAAAGAAAATTTAGAGCTCTGCAAGACTAAGTGAAATAAAAATAAAATCAAAACATGCACACCCTCTCCCCAGAAAGAAGCCATCCGTTGAAAAACCTGCACTACACATAAGAAGAGAGTGGTCTCGTAAATTATCCCAAACCACCAACCATGTACATGTATGATAGGAACACAAGGAATCTTCATCTCTAAAGCTCCTCTAAGAAGCAAACAACAACAAAAAATCAAAGTATGTCACCTGATAGGAAGTTTCCTCCTCTCTGTCCCAAAGAGCCATAAAGCAGAGGATAAAACGTAAGAAAAAAATTCTGAACTGAATTTAGTATCATTAAACCAGTACTGAGAGACACAAAAAACATCATGAGAAATAAATTTTCTAAGATTAAAAACAGGAAGATGTAAAGCAAGGGTTGGCTAAACTCAGAAAATAAATATTTAAAAAGACAAACATCATATCAAAAATAATATTTCAGGTTCATGGTGCCTGAGAGAGAATGTATTTGAATGGAAATTTAATAAGGAGTATACAGGAAAAGAAAATTAAAAAGCTGAGAGGGAAAAAATTGAGATTAAAAAAGAGAAAAAAAGAGGAGAAAGAGAAATGTTTAGAGGGAAAGTGATTGAAATGGAAGACAGGCGAAGGAAGGCCAACATACATACTATTGGGGTTCCTGAATTTGGAAACCAAATAATGAAAGAGAGCTAATATTTAAAACAATACTCCATTTAAACTTTCTGGAAAGAAAAGACCTTGCCCCGTATAGGAAAGAGTTCCCAGGGTACCTGGGACAATTGACTCAAAATGATGAATTCTGATACTAACCTATTTGAGTAAAATTGTTAGATTTTTTTTTTTTTTTTTGAGATGGAGTCTCGCTCTGTCGCCCAGGCTGGAGTGCAGTGGCGCAATCTCTGCTCACTGCAAGCTCTGTCTCCTGGGTTCATGGCATTCTCCTACCTCAGCCTCCAGAGTAGCTGGGACTGTAGGCGCCTGCCACCACGCCCGGCTAATTTTTTGTATTTTTAGTACAGATGGGGTTTCACCGTGTTAGCGAAGATGGTCTCAATCGCCTGACCTCATGATCTACCCGCCTCGGCCTCCCAAAGTGCTGGGATTATAGGCATGAGGCACCGTGCCCAGCCAAATTGTTAGATTTTAAAGATAAAGAAAAATATTCAAAGGCTCTTCAAATAAAAATATCAAATTGCTTACAAGGGCAAGATAATTTAACTAGCACAAGACTTCTAAATAGTAGTATGCAAAGAGAAGCAAAATTGAATAGCGTTGTCAGGAAACTTAAGGAAATAAATTATGAGCCCAAATTGTGATTTCCAGTCATGCTGTCCTTCAAATATCAAAGCCATAGGAAAAATTTTGAACATGCAACAACTCACAAAATGCTGGGGAAAACAGCAGCAAAAGAATTGACTGTGTGCATTTAATTTATAGATGTAACATTAACACTAGGTGGAAAAGTAATATCCAGATGTTATACGATAGGAGGAGGCAGAAATAATGCTGTTAAAAATAAGGACACAAGGAAGACGGCAAGAGAAAGTAGAACAAGCTCATTTTTAATTGTGTAGGTACTAAGTGGGAGTCAAGGATACCGTGAAAAAATAATAACCAGACAGCAATTAAATTGTAAAAATCCAGGGAACTAAGTACATTAAAGCAAGCATTCAAACAAAAACAGACTCTTCTAAATACCAAAAGAAAAAAGCAATTAAAACACATCCTGTGGAGACAAAAACGCAGCAAATATTACATAATACATATTGCAATTATAACGTAGAGTATGACAAAGGTGAGACCAAACATACCAGTAATATTAGTAAATGTGAATAGATTTAACCCACGTGTTAAAGCAAAAGATTCTTGGCTTTTCTCACAAAGAAAGACCCAACCTTATAATGTATATAAAGGATACCTGTCAAAGCACACGTAGAACCCTGTTATTTAGGAAGGCAAAAGAATACTAGTCAAATGGCAGAAATAAGAAATCAGTGCTTGTATTCCTGATCTTAGAAAAAAGTGGAATTAAAGCTAAAAAAAAAGTGAAATATGACAAAAGATACTTTTGAGTGTTAAAAAATACCATAATTAATAATAAAGACAAAAACCACAAATGCCTGTGGATGAAAAAAGTAGAGCAAGCACTTCCACTATTTTTAGAGTGTATATATTTTTATGTATTTATGTATTATTTTATGTATTTATTATTTTATTATTATACTTTAAGTTCTAGGGTACATGTGCACAATGTGCAGGTTTGTTACATAGGTATACATGTGCCATGTTGGTTTCTTGCACCTATCAACTCATCATTTACATTAGGTGTTTCTCATAATGCTATACTTCCCCCAGTTCCCCACCCCACGACAGGCCCCGGTGTGTCATGTTCCCCACCCTGTGTCCAAGTGTTCTCATTGTTCAATTCCCACCTATGAGTGAGAACATGTGGTGTTTGGTTTTCTGTTCTTGCGACAGTTTGCTGAGAATGATGGTTTCCTGCTGCATCCATGTCCCTGCAAAGGACATGAACTCATCCTTTTTTATTACTGCATAGTATTCCATGGTGTATGTGTGCCACATTTTCTTAATACAGTCTGTCATTGATGGACATTTGGGTTGGTTCCAAGTCTTTGCTATTGTGAATAGTACCACAATAAACATACGTGTGCATGTGTCTTTATAGTGGCATGATTTATAATTCTTTGGGTATATACCCAGTAATGGGATGGCTGGGTCAAATGGTATTTCCAGTTATACATTCTTGAGGAATCACCACACTGTCTTCCACAATGGTTGAACTAATTTACACTCTCACCAACAGTGTAAAAGCATTCCTATTTCTCCACATCCTCTCCAGCATCTGTTGTTTCCTGACTTTTTAATGATCACCATTCTAACTGGCGTGAGATGGTATCTCATTGTGGTTTTGATTTGCATTTCTCTGATGACCAGTGAGGATGAGCATTTTTTCATGTGTCTGTTGGCTGCATGAATGTCTTCTTCTGAGAAGTGTCTGTTCATTTCCTTTGCCCACTTTTTGATGGGGTTGTTTTTTTTCTTGTAAATTTGTTTAAGTTCTTTGTAGATTCTTCATGACTAAAACACCAAAGCAATGGCAACAAAAGCCAAAATAGACAAATGGGACTTAATTAAACTAAAGAGCTTCTGCACAGCAAAAGAAACTACCACCAGAGTGAACAGGCAACCTACAGAATGAGAGAAAATTGTTGCAATCTACCCATCTAACAAAGGGCTAATATCCAGAATCTCCACTTTTATAAAGTGTATCCTACAGGTGGTATTAGGGGACAGAAACAAACACATCAATAAATGGAGTCTTTAAAATATCACTCTTAGTACAAGTTAGATCAAGAGGACAAAATAAATTTAGTAAGGATGTATAATACTTAAACACAATACAATATGGTGAGGTGTGTCCTCTCTATTTTTCTCTCTCACTGTATCAAAGTTTATACAATAAAACAGAGAACTTGGTAGGCCCCTCTCATCTTTGGATTCATACAATTTCTGTTATCCAAAGTCAATGGAAGTCTGAACTTATGAAATGGAAAATTTCAGAAATTAACAATTTGTAAGTTTAAAATTGATGCTGTTCTGGGTAGTGAGATGAAATCTCATGCAGTCCCGCTGCATCCCACCCAGGACGGGAATCATCCTTTTGTCCAGCGTACCCTTGATGTCTACGCCACCTGCCCACTGATCACTTTATAGCTATCTGGACTGTCAGATCGGCTGTGATGGGATGGTAGTGTTCGTGTCCAACTAACTCTTATTTTCCTTAATACTGGCCTCAAATGCAAAAGTAGTAATGATGGCAATTCAGACTTGCCAAAGAGAAACCATAATGTGCTTCCTTTAAGTGAAAAGGTGAAAGTTCTCAACTTAGTAAGAAAATTTTAAAAAATCCTATGCTGAAGTTGCTAAGATCTCAAGTAAGAATGAATCTTCTATTGGTTAAATTGTAAAGGAAAAAATTATCCCAGTTTTGCTGTCACACCTCAAATCACAAAAGTTGCAGTGTGTGATAAGTTAATTAAGATGGAAAAGGCATTACATTTGTGGGTGGAAGATAAAAGTTCCAACTGATGATGACAATGTGTTGCACCAGAAAGTACTGAGCCTATATGAAGACTTCAGCAAGAGATCCCTTGAAAAGAGTAACACCAAGCCATTTATTGCAAGTAAGGAATAATTACACAGATTCAGGTGTGGACTGAAAAATATAAAAATTACTGGAAAGGCTGCATCGGCTGATGAAGAAGCTGCTGCCACGCTTCCAGCAGAGCTGAAGTTGATCAAGGAGAAAGGATACCATCTAAAGCAAGTCTTCAATTGAAGTGAGCTGTACTGGAAGAAGATGCCCACTAGAAATAACATTTTTAAAAGTGCAAAAGAGGCACCAGGGCATGAAATATGGAAAGACAGGTTGCCTCTGATACTGTACAGCAAAGCATACACAGGGTTCAGCACTATCTGTGGTTTCAGACATCCACTGGGGATCTTGGACGGTAACTCCAAGGATGCAGGGGGTGGTGTATGGTAGTTCTCAAGTGCCAAGGGGATACTTGTGTTATGGACTGAATGTATGTGTCTTCTTCTCCCACACTCCAACTCATGTGTTGAAGTCCTAATCCCCAATGTGACTGTATTTGGAGACAGGACCATGTTGGAAGTAAAGTTACATGAAGTAAGGTCATAAGGGTAGAGCTCTGGTGCATACAATTAGTGTCCTTATAAGAAGAGACACCAACGCAGTGTGCATGCACAGAGGAAAGGCCATGTGAGGACACAGGCAGAAGGTTGCCATCTACAAGCCAGGAAGAGAGCCCTCACCAGAAACCCACCATGCTGGCACACTGATCTTGGACTTCCAGCCTCCAGAATTGTGTTTAAGCCCCTCAGTTTGTGATATTTTGTTATGGCAGCCTGAGCACACTAATGCAATTCACAAAGAGTAATCATATGTTAACTTACAAAGACAGATTCAGTAAATTTTCTAAAAAATAGTAATATTATAAGCAATACTGTTTCATTATAATTCAGCAAGACTAGAAATAATAACGGAACTTAAAAAGACCTTACCACCTGGAAAGTAAGGAGCCTTCTCTTAAATAACTCCTGAGTAAAACTGTAAATACAGAAGTTACAAAATTTTTGAAAAATAACGTTAATGAAAACAGTGCATATCTGTTTGTATGAAACACATTTAAAATAGGTATTAAAGTGAAGTGTACAGCCTTAAATACTTATGTTTTAAAATAAGAGGATAAAAATAAATTAAATTTCTAACCCCAAAAAACTAAAAAATGAGAATAAAGCAACCCATAGAAGGAATATGGAAGAAAACAATAAGGATAAAAGTAGAAATTGATGAGGTAGAAAAGAAAAAAACAATATATCTAATTAATAGATCAAAATACTGGCCGGGCACGGTGGCTCAAGCCTGTAATCCCAGCACTTTGGGAGGCCGAGGCGGGTGGATCACGAGGTCAGGAGATCGAGACCATCCTGGCTAACATGGTGAAACCCCGTCTCTACTAAAAATACAAAAAACTAGCCGGGCGTGGTGGCGGGCGCCTGTAGTCCCAGCTACTCGGAGGCTGAGGCGGGAGAATGGCGTGAACCCGGGAGGTGGAGCTTGCAGTGAGCCGAGATCGCGCCACTGCACTCCAGCCTGGGCGACAGAGCGAGACTCCGTCTCAAAAAAAAAAAAAAAAAAAAAAAAAAATCAAAATACTGTTTTTTATTAACAAAACTGCAAAGTCACTAGCTAATATAATCAAAAAAGGAGAAAAGACTTTATAAAATAAGAAATAACTAAAGGAGACAACCATTGGAACTGAAAAAAATTTAAATTAAGATATTAATCAGACTTTAAATAAATGAGCTGGAAACCCAGATGAAATCCCTAACTTACTTGAAAAACATAGTTTGCCAAAATTGATCCTATTAAAGAAAAATACTTAATCAGATTAATATTTGTGGAAGCAATATAAAAAGTTAACAAGGAACTATTTCACAAAGAAGCACCAAGATCAGATGGTTTCATAGGGGAATATTACCAAACTTTTAAAGACATTTAAAGAGAAAAAAAAAAAAACAAAGTAAAATATAGAAATATAAAAGAGGCCATTGCTATAGACAAAAGTAATTACATATATTAAGGTTATATTGCAAACAATTTTATAGCAACAAATTTTACAATTAGATGAAATGGGCAAGTTCTTTGAAAATAAATTACCAAAATTGAAAGAAGAAAAATATTTCAGTACATAAATAGTTCTATATCCATTGAACAAATTGAGCTTATAACCAAAAACTTTTCTACAAAGAAAACTCCAAGCTAAAATGGCTTCATTGGTGAATTATGTTAAACACTTAATAAAGTACTAAGGGGGCCAGGCGTGGTGGCTCACACCTGTAATGCCAACAATTTGGGGTACTGAGGTAGGAATATTGCTTGAGCCCAGGAGTTCAAGGATTCAGTGAGCCATTACAGTGCCACTGTACTCTAGTCTGGGTGACAGACTGAGATCCTGTCACAAATATATATATATACATATTATAGTGCATATACAATAAATGTTGCATATATATTACATATAGAATTATATATAATGCTAATATTACATAAATTCTATCAGAAAATACAAGACGGAGGAAAATATCCTAATTCATTTGATAGAGCTAGCATAACTTTGACACTCAAAGCTGACAAGGACTTTACAAGAAAAACAATTGATCGATGTAACTCATCAATGTAGACTGGAAAATGATAAGGTTTTAACAATTTGAATCCAACAATATATAGAACAAAATTCCATATGACAAACTGATTTTACATTTTAAATAAAAATACAGATAACCTAGAATAACTAAAAAAAAACTTTGAAAAAGAACAAAGGTGAAAAACTTGACATCAAGAAATACTGTAAAGCTACAGTATTCATGACAAAGTGAAATTGCTATGAATATACACATATGGATCAATGAAATAAAGAATCCAGAAACAGACTCAAAGGCATGTTCAGTTGATTTTTTGATAAAAATTCCAAGGAAATTCAATATGAGAAAATAATAATTTTTTTTTCAAAACTGGTGCTGAAACAAAGGGATAGCTATATGCAAAAACATGAACCCCTACCCTTACCTCATTCACAAACAGTACCTGAAATTGCATCATAGACCTAAACATAAGAGCTGAAGCTGCAAAACCTGTAGAAGAACACCACAGAATAGAATATCATTATGACCATGGGTTAAATAGATCGAAATGCACAAATTATCAAAAACCCGATAAATTGGACTTCATCAAAAATTAAAAGATTCTCCTCTTTAAAATATATTATTCAGGCTGGGTGTGGTGGCTCACGCCTGTAATCCCAGCACTTTGGGAGGCCAAGGGGGGTGCACTACCTGAGGTCAGGAGTTTGAGACCAGCCTGGCCAACATGGTGAAACCTCATCTCTACTAAAAATACAAAAATTAGCCAGGTGTGGTGGCATACACCGGTAACCCCAGCTACTTGGGAGGCCAAGGCATGAGAATCACTCAAACCTGGTAGGTGGAGGTTGCAGTGAGCCAAGATTGTGTCACTGCACTCCAGCCTGGGTGATAGAGTGAGACTGTCTAAAAATATATTTATACACACACACACACAGAGATATATTTCAGAAAATAAAAAGAAAAGTCACAGAATGAGAGCAAATATTTGTGAAACATACGTCTGATAATGTTTCTGTAACCAGAACATAAAAAGAACTCTTACAATTCAGTAATTACAAAACCACTTCATTAACGTGGGCAAAACATTTAAAACAACATATCACAGAGAAAATATATGAGCAGGTCGCAGTGGCTCACGCCTGTAATCCTAACACTTTGGGAGGCTAAGACAGGCAGATCGCGAGGTCAGAAGTTCAAGACCAGCCTGGTCCATGTGGTGAAACCCCATCTCTATTAAAAACACAAAAATTAGTTGGGTGTGGTGGTGGGCGCCTGTAATGCCAGCTACTCGAGAGGCTAAGGCAGGAGAATCGCTTGAACCCAGGAGGCGGAGGTTGCAGTGAACTGAGACTGTGCCATTACACTCCAGCCTGGGTGACAAGCGGGACACTGTCTCAAAAAAAAAAGAAAAGAAAAAGAAAAAGAAAATATACGAAGGGTCAATAAGCACATAAAAAGATGCTCAACATTATTTTAGCCACCAGGGAAATTCAAATGAAAACTCCAGTATGATTTAAAATGAGTTCAAGATGTATCAGAGACCTGATATGAAGAATAAAACAAGCTTCTAGAAGAACACATAGGGGAATTTTGTTATGACCTTGGATAGATAAAGATTACTTTTTTAAAAAGAGCTTTTATGCCAAGAGCTCCTACAAACAGAAAAAAACAGGTATCCTAATCAAAAATTGAGAAGAAGGTTTGTACAGGCATTTCATAAAGGATGACATCCCAGTGGAGTCTAAAAGAGCTCGGCCATCTTTGGCCATCAGGGAAACAAAGAGTCAAATCACAAGGGCTCCCCCTACACCCCATCTATAATGGTGTTGACATTGATGAAAGTAGTGAAACTCCGTAAAATACTTGAAGACATTTATTATGAGCCAAATGTGAGTGACCATGGCCTGTGACACAGCCCAAGAGATCCAGAGAACATGCGCCCAAAGTGGCCAGGCTACAGCCTGGCTTTATACATTTTAAGGAGACATAAGACATCCATCAATACATGTAAGATGTACATTGGTTCCATCTGGAAAGGCAGGACCACTTGAAGTGCTGGTGGGGAGGTGGGGCATCCGGGTGCAGTGAGGCGGGGTCCAGATCATAGGTGGACTCAAAGATTTTCTGATTTGCAATTGATTGAAAGAGTTAAGGTATTATCTAAAGGCCTGGAATCAATAGAAAGGAGTGTCTGGGTTAAGATAAAAGGTTGTAGAGACCAAGATTCTTAGTACGCAGATGAAGGCTTTGGGTAGCAGGCTTCAGAGAGAATAGATTGTAAATGATTCTTATCAGAGTGCCACACTCTTAGTTAATTTTCTCCTGGATCCGAAAAAAAAGGACCTGGGAAGGGAGACAGATTCTCTATTGAATGTAGACGTTCCCCATGAGAGACAGCTTCGCAGGACCATTTCAAAACATGTCAAGGAAATATATTTTAGGGTACAATACTTCAATTTCTTTCAGGGCCTGCTATCCATCATGTTGGTATCTTATTGCTACAAACACTCTGTTTTGTCAGTCTTAAGGTCTGTGTTTTAATATTAGCGCTGGGTTTACTTTAGAACACCCTTGGCCAAGAAGAGGGGTCCATTCAGTTGGTTGGGGGGCTTTGAATTTTATTTCTGGTTTGCAATGATTGAACCTAAAAGGACTGGCAGCACCAAATACTGATGAGAATGAGGATTAACTACAATGCTCACGTTGGCGGTGGGTCCCTGAAGAGAAGCAATCATGTTCTTAAATTCTTTGATAGTATTCACCAAAGCTAAAGATATGTTAACCCTGTAACCCAGCCATCTCACTGCTGGAGAAATTAGTGCAGATGTTCAACAAATGACATGTATGAATATGTTTATAGCCACATTATTCATAATAGTTAAAACTGGAAAGAATCCAAGTGTCCATCCGGAGTAAAATAGATACATAAATTGTGGTATAGCTACTCTATGGAATACTGCACAGCCATAAAAAGGAACGGCCCATGACTTCAGGCTACAGCATGGATGGATCTCACAGACGTAATGTGGAGGGAGAGATGCCAGACGGAAAAGACTGCATATTCTGGATTCCTTTTCTACGAAGTACAAAACCAGACAAAACTAGCCTAGGGTGATAATCGAATGGTACTTTCCTTTGAAGGACTAGCAACTGCAAGAGGCTTGAGGGAGCGTTTTGGGGCACTACAAATGCTCTATGTTTTATTCTGGATCTCGGCGACATATTAGAAATGTATCAAGCTATATGCTTAAGATTTGTGCACATAACTATACCTAAGAAATACTCAATTTAAAAATAAATCAAAAGAGATGCTTTAAGGATTAAAGAAAAAATGAGGGCAAAGTAAAGACATTTTCAGATAAATAAAAAATGGAGAGGTTTTTATTACCAACAGAACCATACTAAAAACATACCAAAGGAATTTATCCAGCTAAAGGAAAGTCACACTGGATGGAAGCGAAGAACTGCAAGAAGGAAGGGAGAGCTTCAGAAAGGATGAATATGTGAGTAAATATAAATTAATATGGCCTGTTTAAGGCAACATTCAAAACAATGTCTCCTGGCATTTAGGGCATATGGAGAAGAAAAATCGATGACAAACGCACAAGGGATGGGATGGGGGAGATGGAACAGTACAGTCCCTCCAGTATCCAGAAAGTGTTAAAAGTACCAAATAAAGGTTGTATTAGTTCGTGCTCACGCTGCTGATAAAGATATACCCAGGGCTGGGAAGAAAAAGAGGTTTAATTGGACTTAGAGTTCCACATGGCTGGGGAGGCCTCAGAATCATGGTGGGAGGTGAAAGGCACTTCTTACATGGCAGTGGCAAGAGAAAATAAGGAAGATGCAAAAGTGGAAATCCCTGACAAAACCATCAGATCTTGTGAGACTTACTCACTATCACGAGAACAGTACAGGGAACCGCCCCCATGATTCAAATTATCTCCCACGGGGTCCCTCCCACAACACATGGGAATTATGGGAATTCAATTCAAGATGAAGTTTGGGTAGGGACACAGCCAAGCCACATCAAGGGTGGATTGTAATAAGTGAATGGTGCACATTTTGATCTCTGTTGTAATTGTTATAAATGACAAAAGAATTTCTGACTAAAAACCTAACAGTGGAGAAGATATTTAATGTTGATTTGCCAAGAAATGAAGGCATATGCATATTGCCGAGGGCTACGAAGGTAACCTTAGAAATAACTAAAACAGAACTGGTTCTAAGAGCTTGCCTCTGGGAGGAGATGGGGACAAGACTGCATTTTTAAAAGTTCATTATTACCCTGTAACTTTGGACTATGTATTTTTAATACTTTTTTAAAAGTGTAAAATTAGGCCAGATGCAGTGGTTTACACTTGTAATCCCAGCACTTTGGGGAGGCCTAGTCAGGAGGATCATTTGAACCCAGGAGTTCAAAACCAGCCTGGGCAACATAGTGAGACTCCATTTGTAAAAAAAAAAAAAAAAAAAAAAGTTTTAAAAAAGTAGCTGGGTATAGTGGCACGCATCTGTAGTTCCAACTACTCAGGAGGCTGAGGCAGGAGGATCACTTGAGCCTAGCAGTTTGAGGCTGAAGTGAGGTGTGATTTCACCACTGACCAACAGAGTGAAACCCTGTCTCAAAAATAAATAAATAAATAAATGAAAGGTGTAAAATTAACTTTGTTCCAAGGATTGAAGCTGAATTGTTGGATAAATTTAAATGACTGCCTGAACCAAAATGTGGATTCCACAATCATTCCAGGATGGTGGGCTTGCCTTTGTGGGCATTGACACTGGGTCCTCCTAGACTAAGTGAAGGCAGCAGAATACGCTCCCCCCAGAATACGCCACTTTGGCAGAAGGATTGGTTTGAGCTGCAGGCACCTGTGAAGCAGACACAAGAAAAGCTGTTTGTCCTCCCCACTATTTGCTTAACATGGGACATAACTTTAAATATTTCCCTTCTCCCCTCTTATCACAGAAGGACAAAAGTTGATCACTCACCAGAAACCTGACACCCTCATCAGTCTGGAGGCAGCACCCCAGGACTCCCAGTAACAAACTTTACTCAGTGCCATTTATCCACCTTGAGTTTCCCATAACTCGCCTCCCTAACACCCTTCTTTTTTTGTTTTAGTCGAAGATGCTGTATAAGCCAGAGATCTAGGCCACCTCTTTGAGATTTACTGTTTATTCCTTGGGTATCTGCCATGCATACATGAGGTATACATGCGAATAAATGTCTCCTCGTTTTTCTCTTGCTAATCTGCTTTTGTAATGGGGGTCCCAGCTAAGAACTATGAAGGGTAAAGGAACAATTATTTTTGCCTCCTCTACACAAGCAACCACTTGCCTGAGGGCAAGAGAGAAAGGAGAGAGACATGGACGCTGAGCCCAGTGAGTCTACTTTCTTCCAGCTAGCGGGGACAAGATGGTAGCCGGAGTGACACTGAACAGTCATGTATCAGGGTGGAGGGCCCTCATTTCCAGTGGGTAGAACTTCCCAGGCACCCAGGACAGTTTAGTGGTAAGCCTGGAGTACCATGAGCTATACCTGGGCGGTGATGCTTAGCAGGGGAGACTGCCCCAGGCAGGATCCGATCCAGGGAAGCCAGCCAGAGGAAGGATCAGTCAACCCTCAACATACCTTAGTTAAACAGAAGCAGAGCCTGTGGTGTCCAAGACTTGGGCATTATTTATCCATAAGGGGCAGAGCAGGATGATGTCAGCCTGTCAAGTTTCAAGAATATTTCTAAGTGAAAAAAGAATATATTTTTAGCTGGATACAACAGGGATTTTAAATCTGCAGGTATTTCACTCCAATTGTGGTTTCAGCAGCTTTGAGGTCCTTCAGGTGCTTTGAGGTCCCTGGTTACTTTGCTTTAGAAATTTTAGCTTCAGCTAAAATAACTCCACTAACTCCAGCAACATGCCCCTATGCGTGATTTTATTTCACAAAGCTGCGGCTGATTCTCCCAGGGATTTTGCTTTGAAGGATTGTTAAAAGTTTCAGGGATACTGAAATGATTCATTGGTGAAAGGGGCAGGCAGGTGGCAGAATGGGAAGAGGCGGGGCTTGGTGCCATGGAGGCGTATGTCCAGTGCTTAGTCTGCCCAAAGGGGCGTGGTGTCAGCCCCTTCCCTGTAATGGGGGTTGTAATACTGGCCCAATCTATGTGATAGGTGGATGTGCAGGAGAGCCATCCACATTGCATAACGATGTGACTATGCTTTTAGAATTTAAAACATTCTATACTGGGAGGCTACTGTTGCTCTTAATCATTTTAGAGGTGATTTAAAATGTGTAGGCCAATATATTAAAATACCCCTTGAAAGAGTCTTAAACTACAGCTATAGAGCAACATCCAAAGTGGGAAGAAAGATGCTCCAAGTTTGGCCTCACACTACCAGCCCCTTTTAAAAGAATTGCATGGAGATTTGGGGAAACATTAGTTGATCTGTTAAATGACATGCTGGATGATTATTGGCAGCAAGAGACTTGATGGGGTATAAATGGCACCCACAAATGAATATGGCACCCCTCTTTCTGAACCCCAGGATCTGCCTGTAATCTACAGCTAAGCAAGGCAGAAATTCAAGCCCTGCTTATGACTGATGGAGTTGGGCTTTGCAGAATGTCCTGCTTACCTAAGAGTGGTGCTCATCTGTTAGAAAATAGGGCTAATAGAATTCTATTTGAAAATGGGTATAGGGGTATATGGGATACCAAGAGTAACACATTCATTGAAAATCAAAGATAATCCATTGTTGCTCCAATAGCCGAGGCATCTATCTCCCACAGAGGTGACTGTCTTTCAAACATTGAGTATTGCTTAACCAAGATCCTGGCTTTTTAGACTCTTGCTGGATGCAGGATTTATATGATTTCATCTGGGATGATCCACAAGGAACCTCCACTGGAAAGAGCTTCATTTGTGCTTCTGTAAACAAAACCCAATCAGCAACCTGTCCCTTCCCCTTCACGAAGACCCATGGGCAGTACTGTGAGTATATATTAGAATAAGGGAGCAGTCCATCATGGAGAGAATGGCACCTCCCAGACTCTATTAGCCATCCATCACCAGAGCAAGTTGTTGCTCTAATGATATATTAGTGGAATAATCTGCACAGGACACGCCGATGATATATTACTCAAAAGATGGCCCTACTTAAGGAGGCGAGGTTCCAGGAAGCGCCTGGTACCTTTGGAGGCGACTGGAAGGTTTCCACCAAATCTAAAGTCAGCCAGCAAGCACCATTCAATGGAAGCCACTTTCTCAGCAGCAGAGAGGAATACCGGTTTTAAATTAAACCTCCTGTCATCTTTGTAATAAATCTGCAGCCCTATTTGACCTTGGTGTCTTGGCTAATTCTAATTTGCAGGCACCATCTTGGTTGGCATTGAGAAATATGGGATTTTGCTCTGAGGAGTTTCTGAATCAGAAGATAGTCATACTCTCTGTGTGTCTCTTTCTTAGGGAGCCTGTGGTGCAGAATTCCTTAGAGATTACCAATTAGTTTGGAATAATTGAAATCACCTATAATGATAATTTTATTGAACACATACTTGGCCTACTCATACGGTGTTTCGTTGCATCTCCTGCTCTATAAAAATAGATTTATTTTCCTCCCTGTTTCTCTTCCCTTAAAATGTTTCATGTTATTAAAAACAGAAGATTGCCTATCAAATGTTTTATTGGCCACATGTGTGTGATCATCAATCATCTTCCTCGCTCTGTGTGCGCATGTGTGCATCATTAGCCGAACTCCACCAATCATGCTCCTGGAAAAATTCTGCTAATTGGGTAAACAGATACACAAAAACTAATTAAAGCATAGCATTTACATTGTAACAACTGCACTTGGTGAAGACTAATAGAAGCCTCACAGCAAGTGAAAAAGTTCACCCTACGAATTGTTCTCTGTGCACATAATTGCTGTCATGGTAGAGGTGAGTGCATTAGGCAGTGTTTACGATGGTGGGGGCATTTGTCTGTGCCTGGCAATGAATTAGGCCTGTGACTGCAGTGAAGGAGGCACAGCATCAGAGAACGAGCAGCATGCCAGTCCAATCATTCTCAGAATGCCTCCCTCGGTGAGGCTGGGCTGTGCTGTTCCTTCTCACTCAAGCCTCAGCCTCTTCCTCCAAGTGCACCTGTAACAGGCCTCCTGGACCATGCTTGGGCTGTGTGCTGTGTGCTGCATTCTTAGGAAAACAGTCCAGGACCATTGACCTAATGGATAGTGCTTTAGGCTGGTAATCACAGGTAATATTCTAAGAAAGTGTGAAACCATGGAAATATCCTTTCATGCTTGTTTGTCTACAGGGGGCACTCTAGTGGAACAGAACTGTGGTGTCAGGGAAGCCATGCTCTGGGCACTATCACTATCTCAGGGTCCTTCCTGCCTGGCCTTCTCTTCCTTGGCTGCCTCAGCTTCCACTCCCTTTTTTTGAGGCTCCCAGCCAACCTCACTCCAGTTCCTTGTGCAACCAGCCTGGCTCCAGGTTCCTCATCACATAGGGTCCCTGAATAAACCAGAGGCTGGGAAGGATAGGGAACAGATACAGAAACTTTCACTGCTCCCATGGACTGACAGCTTCCCTGGCAACCTGCCACAGAACACTGGGTGAGCCCCAGCTCTCCAGCGAACACGACAGTGGTGCTGATGGTGAGAGTGATGGGGATGCTGACGGTGCATGGAACAACCAAAAAAAAAGTGAGCCACAGCACCATTCTCATAAAGGAAATTCAGTCATGCATTCAAAGACTTATTTATCTCAATGAAGCAAGTTTTATCCCAGCAAATCAAGATGGCTTGAAGTACTGAACACAAACAGATTTTAAAATCCAGTGGGAAAAGATCTCCTTGTCCAGTGCTAGTTTGTGGCATTATAAAATGGTACAGTCCTTTGGGAAAGTCATTTGGCAACACATAGTAAGAGCATAAAAATATGCACAGGACTGGCCCACTCATATCGCTTCTCAGCATCTCTCCTGAGGGACCCATTTGAAGGCAGACTCTGCACTCTCCTCCCTCACTGCATTTCCCACTTGGTGCTTTTGTCCACAGTGGCGGCTTCAGCTTCACCCCAAAGCTACCAACTCTGGAACAGACACCTCCAGCATTGCCTTGAGGGTGTGTTCCAAACTTACAACCATCTGAGAACTTCCCATATGGAAAGTTTTTTCCCCCACAAAATTCCAAATTCCAAATGAAGCCCCAGCAACCTCTCCTCCTTGCTCTGGCCAGGCTGGGACCTCTGAGCCTGGTTCACCATCTCCCCGCCAGCACACTCAAGTTCATCAGCAACCAAGTCTCCTGTCCTACCGATCTGCCTCTGCCCAGGCCCTGCATCTCCTGCCTGGACCACAGGGAAGCCCTCAGGGCTCCCAACCTTCCATCCTGCCCATGCCAATCAGGTGTCCCTTTGCCATCTTCCTGGAACACAAGGTACACCCTTCTCTTTTCTACACCCAAACTACCAGTCTTGTCTTTTCTCCTCTCTAGAGGTCATTTCTATACAAAATATCCAAATTTCTTGATATGGCCCCAAATTGCCTTTCTCAACCACCTATCCTCTTATGCCCCTCCTGTTTTTTTTTTTCCCAAGGCTGCCACAAAAGATGCCTTAAATCATAGTCATTTATTGTCTCACAGTTCTGGATACTAGGAGTGCAAGATCAGAGGGTCCGTAGGGTTGATCCTTCAGAGGGAAGGATCTGTGCCAGGCCTCTCTCCTTGGCTTGTAGGGGGCCAGCTTCATGCTGACATGACGTTCTCCCCGTGTGTGTGTCTGCGTCCAAATATCCCCCATTTCACATGGACTCCAGTCATGTTGGATTAGGGGTCCTCCCTCCTGAAGTATGATATTCTAACTAATTACATCTGTCATGATAAGGTGGCATTCTGAGGTACTGAGGGCTAGGACTTTTAGGGGGAAATGCAATTCAATTTATAGCACCTTGTCAAACAATCTTTATGATAAAACCCAGCGAACTTAGCACCATCCATGAATAGACCATGAACTTTCTTGCCTTGAAACTTGCTCGTCTTGTTCCAGCTGCTAAAATCCCACCGTATGTCAAATATTCCTTCCTGTGTTGACGAACAGCTGGGGTAACACACAGGACCATTTCATGAAGAATGTTACAATTTACCAATCACGCGGCTCAGTCCAGTCCTGCCCAAGGCCAACATGAGATAAGTGTCCACAAAGGTCCCATAAACTAGGATGTTAAAACATTTCCTTCAGCTTCTTCCACATTCAGTGCTCTCCTCTCCTTCACCTTGGCAGTGCCCATGTAACAAGGAGAGAGAAAAAACTTTTCTGACAGATTACCTAGTGGTCTTATCTTGGTCTTTGAGAGTCCAGTGTGTGTAACAGCAGCACTAAATTCTACACAATATTCTGATGATCCCCAACTATCTAAATTGTACACATAATTGGGACTAAGTCCTATTAGAGGAAGTTGGTATGTAAGGTTGTCTTCCAAAAACATTAGTTGGGACAACAGGGATAACAAAAATCTGTCAACAAATGGCTGGCCTTTTGATAGCTTTCTGCCTTAATGCCACATAAGGCAGGCAGACAGATAAGCCAAAAACTTGTCTGCATTCACCTCTAATTATGTTTTGGTGTTATAAATGATTAATAGTAGCCCTCAACAAAATGCATTTCTGTCTTCCTAATCAAATAATTGTCACTTACTGCTCAAGAAATTGTTTCGTTGGTCTTATTGCATTTAGATCATTTCACACCCATTTCCTAGATAGACTCTACGCACCTTCCCAGCAGAGACCTAGCTGCTAATATATTCATGTTACATATGCCCAGCACTGTTCTTGGTGCCAGAGAAGGAATTGTTGATGGACGCAGTGAGTGGGCTTTCAGTATCCATGCCTACCTCCTTCCAGTGTGCCTTTCTTTACTGCAGAGGCTGGACAAGTAAGAACTAACACTTTTAAAAGTCCCCGGCAGCTAGGAATCTTGGTGCAAATTAGGTCCCAAAAGTTAGATGCACGTATGTGAAACTTGGAAAGCAGAAGGTGGGTGGAGGCCATTCTTAGTTCTGCTTTTGGGCCATTCCACTGTTAGGCCAGGCTGTAGGGTCGCAGGTCTTAAGAGGTGGGGTAGCAGTGGCAGCAGCAGCTTTCTAACCCAGCTTCCTGCAGTGTTCTCTTCTTGAAAACAGTAGTTCCTGATAGTCTTCGGATTCCTCTGTCTTTAGCCTTTAGCCTTTATGACACCTTTGTGAGCACCAAATTCCTGTATTAAGCCCCTTTCTGTTTAAAATACCTAGAGTGCTTTTCACTTGCTTTTTAAATTATTATTATTATTTTATTTTTATTTTTTGAAACACAGTCTCACTCTGTCGCCCAGACTGGAGTGTAGTGGTATGCCCTTGGCTCACCGCGACCTTCACCTATCAGGTTCAAGTGATTCTCCTGCCTCAGCCTCCTGAGTAGCTGGGATTACAGGAGCCTGCCACCACACCTGGCTAATTTTTATATTTTTAGTAGAAACGAGGTTTCACCATGTTGACCAGGCTGGTCTCAAACTCCTGACTTCAAGTGATCCACCCACCTCGGCCTCCCAAAGTGCTGAGATTACAGGTGTGAGCCAACGTGCCCAACCTGCTTTTGGTTCGCATTGAAACTTAACAGTTATATATGGTAAGTAAGATGATTTTTCCCTCTTGGCATTTGTAGTCAGGTCCAAGAAGTTAAAATATGGGAAACATCTAAATATCCACTAACAGGAGAGTGTTTTAGGAATTATGGTGTATTAACCCTAAAGAGATAACCTGCGAGAGATACTCTGCTGACATAAAAATTTCTGAAAGAGAAAATAAAGTTTAAAAGGCATTTTGTTGCTAAATATTGATTTAATAAGTTAAAACACAAAATGCTTATCATGATTACATAAGTCATTTTATACATGAATAAATATTTGTAACAGAGACAAATAAAATAATTGCTTGTAAATTGTAGGATATAAGTGCAATTCTTGTCTATTTGAAGTTTCATTTGAAGATGAAGTAAAATTATTTTAGAAAAAAAAATTGGAAAAATATAGATAATTTTTAGCAGGCTCCATAAGAAAGTCATGAAGAAGATATAAAATGGCCTGGAGAATAAATCAGAGGAACTAGGCTGTAATTTAGTTTAAAAGTTATGGTAATAAAATCCTGAATGTAATATTCTACCTTTTCTATATAAATGTGCTTCCAGACGATCTGTTCCATATGCACCTATTGAACTGTTTTTCCAATTTATTCATATAATCAGCAAATACATGTTCCAGACGCTATTCCCGCTGAGGCTGCAGCAGCAAATTCTTTGCCTGCACAGTTATACTCCCCGCCTGCATTCTCATATTAGCTTGCATGGCAGCATATTTCTACTGATCCATTCTACACAGAGAAAACGGATCCCAGAAAGGTTAGGGAATCTCCTCGTCTCACAGTTGGTTGATGACAGCACACGTGGAATTAAAGCCCAGGGCTCTCAACATATTTTCAGTCTCTTTGAAAAAGTAAACAAAGGCTTAACCCATTAAAGCGGGCTCTTGGGTTAGGGATAAGGAAAACGTCCTATTGCAAGGTCCGTTGAACATCAGTTCAAGTTCTGAAGGGTGGAATTGCTAGAATATGAAGTAGCTGAAGAGGGAAAAAAAACACGCAGGGAAAAGAAGAAAACAAGAGAAGAGTCAAGAATGTAAAACATGGAGTTTCATGCATTGATAACAACTGGATGTGACTATTTTAGTATTTATTGTTTTGTTTGTTTCTGTCTGGAGGGTGGAAAAATAATTGTAAATCTGTGTAATGTGTAAACATATTTTGTAATTTAAGAAACCCTATGGCATTTCATTATTTGAGAGTCATTTTTAAAAGGACTAAAATGTTCCTTCTTTCCCTGGAAGCAGGGTAGCATTCTACATGTTTTCTCAACATAACATGAAAACATTTTTAACCAAAAGGATTAGGATCCCAGGGACACAGAAAACATGTAGTCACCTAGCAATAGCTCCTCTTGCACCCCTGCTCTGTGTCCAGGACTGGGGCTCTAATTCTGCCCTGTCCAACAGCACAAATGGATGGAAACCTCCCTGGGCTAAGCCATGACAAGATGATAGGGAGGTTTTCTTAGCGCCTGTGGCATCGCTTGGACAGCCTCGGCTTAAAGAAAGAACAGCAGACCAAGTTTCTTCTCAGTGTCAAGAGGCTATGACTCATCTCTCAAGATGCGACTCATGGTAGCCAGCGGGCTAAGATTAAGATCTCTGTGCCTGAAGAGTTGGTCAGTCCACAGCCTGGCAGGCCTGGAGGAGACAGGGTTTCTGGAATGCAAGTCCAGTTCATTCTCTAAACCAGAGGTCTCCAACTACAGTTCACAAGCTAACTTAGCCTGCAGAGGTGTTTTGTTTGACCCCCACAATGGGGATCACATTTTAAATTCACAACACAATTGATCCTTGAACAACACAGGGATTAGCGACACTGCATCCTATCCCTACTCACACAGTCAAAACTTGGCATATTACTTTTGACTCCCCAAAAGCTTAACTACTAATAGCTTACTGTTGACTGGAAGCCTTATCAATAGCATCGTCAATGAACACATATTTTGTATATTATATGTGTTATATACTGTATTCTTACAATAAAGTAATCTAGAGAAAAGGACTGTTCAGAAAATCATAAGGAAGAGAAAATATATCTGCTATTCATTCAGTGGAAGTGGATCATTATAAAACTCTTCATCCTTGTGGTCTTCACACTGCATAGGCCACAGAGGAGGAGGAAGAGGAGGTTTTGGTCTTGCTGTCTCAGGTGTAGCAAAGGCAGAAGGAAATCCAAGTACAAGTGAACCCACACTGTTTAAGAATCAACTATAGGCTGGGCGCAGTGGCTTACGCCTGTAATTGCAGCACTTTGGGAGGCCAAGGTGGGCGGATCACTTGAGGTCAGAAGTTCAAGACCAGCCTGGCCAACATGGTGAAACTCTATCTCCACTAAAAACACAAAAATTAGCCCTGCATGATGGCATGCACCGGTAATCCCAGCTACTCAGGAGGCTGAGGCAGGAGAATCACTTGAACCTGGGAGGTGGAAGTTGAAGTGAGCCAAGATTGCACCACAGTACTCCAACCTGGGCAACACAGTGAGACTCCATATTAAAAAAAAAAAAAAAAGAGTCAACTATAATTTCACACAAATATGTGACTTCTGTCTTCTTTTGAAAAGTAGAAAGAGCTGCCACCCTGGGCCTGCCCTCCTATAGGGCAAAGATAGCTGGTGCTGGGTGGCAGCTGTCCCCTTTGGACAGGACATGAGTGCTCCAACTTACCAAATCCTCACCACTCCCTATTGCCCACCCCCGACATTGAGATTAAGAGTCACCTTATGCCTGGCTCAATTTACTCCTTAACACACCAGACTTTGTTCGGCAGTTAAGCTTGCAATCGCTGTTGCCATGCCTCCAGATCCCCTTGCCACATCTAGTCTCTAAAACTTGTAGGAGGTTCAAGCCTTTATATTCAGTGTTGAACAAGATTGGTATACAATCAAAAAGAGTGACATGCTATGCCATGATACATAACCATCAAGTTACTTCCCCACAGCAACTGGATTTCCTTGCCCATAAAATGGAACAGAAGCTGTAGATACTCTCTGAAGCCCTTCTAGTTTCAACCTTCTATGGGTTAATCCACCTTACTGCTCCCCTTGTTCCTGTACACCAACCCTGTTAAAATTCATATTCCTGAAAATTGGAATTTTCCCCCCTTCTCCTATGTTTGGCATTTGTTGAAATCTTAATTACTTGAAAGCTAGTCCAAGTTGTCACTGACAGAACACTGCCCATGTAGACAACCAGGATCCCCCTCAAAACCTTATCATGATCCACTAGCCAGGAGGCTTCCATATGCACAAAAAATTCTCCTAACCTGTCAGAAAGCTCTATTGAGGGTTGTTGGGTCTTAAAAAGAGGCCAGAGATTCAGTGGGCCTGAAAACTAAGCTTCCTTCTCTCCCTTGGAATTCACTTGCTGCACTCAGGTCTGAGGCAGCTTAATCCGGGAGAGATGGAACCTGAAAACCCTCTTGTGTGAGGTCCTGTATCCAGTGTTTCAATCCTTTGCTAAAGGAGTCGGCACTGAGAGCTATTAAGCACCACCATGGCCCTGGGGCTCATTCCAGGTGCTGGGGAAGGTAGGAAGAAGGTGGAAAGCACAGTTCCTGCAAAGTGATTTTGGGGGAGAAGCTCTAGTGAGAAAGTTTCCATGGAACAACACAAATAGATTCTGCCTCATGTGAAAACATTTTTCTAGCAAGTAATGTCCTTGACTTTTTTCCCTTCAAAAATGCCCAAGAGTACAATCTGTCTTGTGACTTGTTACTAGTTATGCAACATGTGGGAAAATATGAGTAAAAGGTATAATTCCAAAATGCACAGCAGAATACATCTTCTCTCTTCAAAATGAATTTATTTGGTCATTGCCCAGCTCAAGTCTGTTTTAAACGACTCTGTAATACATAGCTCTGACAAAGAATTGAAAACTAAGGGAAAAAATGCATCATGTGAAATGTGATTCAAATGAGAACATATTTATTTTCCACACTAAAAAATCTAATGAGAAGAGTGGATATCTAGTTTGGAATTTTTATATATTTGGTTTTGGACTCAGAGTACTGATCGTTATAATATACAGTAAAATCAAACAAATAAACAAAACCCAATTAATTTATTTATCTGTACTCAAGAATCACTCTGAGTAACGGTAGGTGAGACCATTGTTTTTAAATAGCGAAAATAGAAAGTTTTAAAAATACTGACTTCTATTTATGTAATATATTAGATCAACCTTTTTTTTCAACTAAAATATATAAACTACTTTGTAGCTTTCTTGCAAATAAAAATGCTCATAGAATACATTTTTATCTACTAAGGTTATCAGTAACATTTGGGCTAAAAATGATTTATTTTTCTTTTGCCTCTTTGGATCTTCTGCCTTCAACTTCTCTGTTAAATATCTGCCTTCAACAAGTTGCTGGATTTTTCAGGATGAGGAGTACATGGTTGCTTCTAGAAAAATGCTTCACAAAGCAGTACAAAAATCTAGCCTGACACTTCAGTTACATTGTAAAAGAACAACTATGCCGCCGGGCTTGTTGGCTCACTCCTGTAATCCCAGCACTTCGGGAGGCCCAGGCAGGCGGATCACAAAGTCAGGAGATGGAGACCACCCTGGCTGACACAGTGAAACCCCGTCCCTACTAAAAACACAAAAATGTTAGCCGGGCGTGGTGGCGGGCGCCTGTAGTCCCAGCTACTCTGGAGACTGAGGAAGGAGAATGGCGTGAACCCAGGAGGTGGAGCTTGCAGTGAGCCGAGATCGTGCCACTGCACTCCAGCCTGGGTGACAGAGCGAGACTCCATCTCAAAAACAAAACAAAACAAACAAACAAACAAACAAACAAAACAGCTATTCCAGGATCCTTCCCCTTTAAGGGAATTGAACACAGGTCATTAGCTAAGTGAAATCGAATCCCAGACAGTCTCTCCAGTTCTGCCATTTTTAACCCATTGTTACTTGATAAACATTAGAATCATCTCTTGGCAGCAGAGCTCTGCGGTAAAGACTGCATAGGTGTGTGTGTGGGAAATGAACACAAGTGCATTGGGCTGGGGTTTCTTTAAGGTCATGTTGAGCCCTGAGATTCCTTACTCTCGCTTTTTTCCTAATATCCTCACAATTTGAAAATAATTAATCTACCTTCCCTGATATTAAAATTAGCTCCTGGAGCATTTCACTAATTGTACCATCATCGATATTCATGCTCCTTTAAATAAATAAATTTTACCTTTTAGGAGAAATTTATAATTACTTGCTTTGCACATTTCCCCCCTTGTAAACAATAACCTATTTTAATTGAGGTTTTCTGGTATCCCATGGGGTAGATCATAAAATCTGAGCTCTAAAAGAAGAATTGTATTTTTAATGTCATATATTTTAACCACTTTTGAGGAATAAAATAGATGAAAATGATTGCTTTGCTTACCGGGCCATGTAAGGGTCTTGTTTGTGGAATCCACCCCATGGGAAAGTGAGGAGGTCTTTGCTACGGGAGATGCAGGTGCGGTCTGGATGCTTCCAACAGCCCCCATTCCCAAATGTGCTTAACAGAGTCATAGCCATGACCTTACTGAGGCTTCCTAATCATGCCTGGATCTTGTTGTAATGGGTTTCCATAGTTTCAGGGAATAGAAAATTATTTCTTAAATTCAACACATAAAATTGTTTTGGGGAGGGGATTCTGGACTATGCTTGCCCTGGCTAGATCTGCCACTTATTTTCTGAGAGTCTTGGAGTAAGTCATCTCACTGCATTCAGCTCGCTTCCTCACCTATAAAATGGCAAGAACAGCATCACGTACCTGCGGTTGGGTTACAACAAAGATTAAATGAAGTATTAATGTGGAAACTGCTTGACCCCTTGATCAGCAGATGATGAACACTCATATAAAATTAGATGACAGAACTTATCACTACTCACCTTGTAGAGGCAAGGTCTTAGTACCTCTAAAGAGCTTACTCCCTCTCCAATCCTCAAAGGCAGTTTGTGGAGAGCTCCAAGCCTTGTCAACCTAATGTCAACAGCACCTTGAGGATCTTTATACACCATGTAAGAGGACTTTTAAGAGGGCTGTTTATTCGTAATATTTTAGGTCTAATAATAACATTAATAATTATTCATGGTGGATAAAGGTAATCAGGAAACAAACTGATTGCTAGCGACATTGGGAAGGACACATCAAGGCCATGGCACGAACCATGACGTCGTCTTGCTCAGGGAAATCAACACCAGAAACCACTGAACTGACGAGAGCCTCGGGAACGGGACTGAGTAGAGTCAATGGGGAGAGCGAGGCCCCGATGCCCACTTCTGTTCACCCTCAGGATAGCCTGTTGTGACACTGAATCTTGGTCAGTTCTTAAAACCTGAAAGTCCTGGGCAGAGGGGCTGTCTGTAGATTATTCTAGGGGGAGCTACATCTGCCTCATGCATACCTTCATTCATTCAGTGATTACCAGACCTCTGAACACACACCAGGGCCCACACTGAGTACTGGGAATACAGTGAAGAACAGAATTTGCCTAGTCCCTGTCCTGGTGGGGTGCTCACAGTCACCTGAAGAAGACAGATATCTTCCACAAATAATAACCACACAAATAAATACACCATTGCAAGTTGCAATACAGGTTATCAAAGGGAAAGACAAGGTGCTAAGGGGGTTACAGAGGGACTGTTTCCAGAAGGTGGGGGTCGTGGATGCCTGCTCTGAGGAGTGACTTTTAAGTTGAGACCTGAAGAATGAGTAAGAGTGGGCGGGTAAATCCTGGGAGCAGAACATTCAAGGCTGATGGGTTTCATGAGTGGAGGACCTGGTGCAGTTTAAGGTGCTGGAAGGCCAGCGGTATGTCTGGGGCTTGGGAAGGGAGCAACAGTGGCTAGCAGGTGACATGGCAGCAGCGGGACCAGGAGCCAACCAGGCAGGGCCTTTTGGATATGGCATAGATCTGTAGTTTTTTCTTAAATGTAAATAGACACAGCCTAAAGCTCTGAAGCAGGAGAACAAAGTGATTAGAATTGCAGTTTGAAAGGATCCAAGGTGGGCCGGGCATGGTGGCTCACGCTTGTAATCCCAGCACTTTGGGAGGCTGAGTCAGGCTGAGTCGCTTGAGCCCAGGAGTTTGAGACCACCCTGGGCAATGTGGTGAAACCCCATCTCACAAAACAAAACAAAACAAAACAAAAATGTAGCCAGGCATGGTGGTGCACACCTGTAGCCCAAGCTCCTTGGGAGGCTGAGGTGGGAGGATCACCTGAACCCGGGAAGTTAAGGGTACAGTGAACCATGATGGCAACACTGCACTCCAGCCTGGGCATGGGAGTGAGAACTTGTCTCAAAAAAATAAATAAAATAAAATAAAATAAAATAAAATAAAAATTCCTCAGTGCTTTATGAAAGCTAATTCAAAGAGGCAGGACAGTAAATGGTGGGGTGGGATGAGGGAGTAACAGAGGAGGCCAGGCAGAATCAGAAATAATTAGTTATTATTTCTCTTTTCTTTTTTTTTTTTTGAGACGGAGTCTCGCTCTGTCGCCCAGGCTGGAGTGCAGTGGCGCGATCTCGGCTCACTGTAAGCTCTGCCTCCTGGGTTCACGCCATTCTCCTGCCTCAGCCTGCTGAATAGCTGGGACTACAGGCGCCCACCACCACGCCTGGCTAATTTTTCTATTTTTAGTAGAGACGGGGTATTATTTTTCTTATTTAGTCCAACCTCAGTCCAGACTGCTGGAACTATTGAAGAGGTAGCATGATAATGCCCTGGTGAGTCTGAGATTTAATTCTAACCAGGTTCAGAATAGCCCCTTAAAACTGCCCTCTGGATTGAGAGAATTCTCATATTTGAAACTCTGGTGAAGACAGAGACAACCATAGAATCCCTCAGGGATGAGTGTTCGATTGCTCACCACCAGCTCCACATTGCTTTACTCCTTTGCCAACTGGAGACTAAACCAAGAGAAGTCAAAAGACACCTTGCTCCTTGGTGCTTATTAAAATGGCAAGTAGACCGAGGGTGGAAATGAAAATCGAAGAATTCGACCTGTGATCCAGATGGCCTAGCAGTCAGGGTCCAGTCAGGAGCTGGACCTGCAAATGGCACTCCAGTTATTTTAACAAGGAAATTTAATATAAATAATTATTAACCAGGTATTATAGAACTGAAAAGACAAAAAGTATACATGAAGGTTTAGAGAGCGGAGAACAAAAGGAAGCAGAATTATCAAAGCTTAGAAGCTTGGAGGAAGGTCTCTGTGGGACTGGTACCCGGATTTTTAAGCAGGAGGGGCTGCTTGGCTGGTGGGGCAGGTAACGTTAGAGGTGACATGGTGAGGCTGATTCTGGGGACGTTGGTGGAAGAACTGAAAACGAATCAGCTGCTTCTTCTGGAACAGACTGATGCTGATAGGAACAGGAAACAGAGTCCATCAACAGTCTCCATCTCTCAGCCTTGCATCCTCCCGCTAGCGCCCTCTATTGGCAGTTCCCACAGGGAGCAGCTGGCAAAACTGACATGCGGTTTGTTGGGTCCCAGCCCCAGCATCACAAAGCAGAGAAAGCAGAGTGCGTATGGTTGGAAGACAAGAATTTAATTGCTGCCAGAGTCCCACACAATCATTTAATCATTTAGAAAAATGTAACCCCAACTTTAAAATGTAAAAAATTTTCTATTCTTTTGTAAAGATGTACATGTGTACAATGCTACATATATTTTCAGATAGATGGAAAATATTTATAAAGTATTACTTTTCCTTATTATCTAGTCAATATGTCTTTCTCTGGGAGGACATTAAGTATGTAAAAATACATAAAGAACTTTGACAGCTCAATAAGAAGGCAAATAAATCAGTTTAAAAATTAAGCTGGATAATTTCCCTTCATTTGTCTTCAAGTTTAGCGATTTTTTTTTTCTTGCTGGTGCCAATCTGCTGTAAAGTCTAACCTGTGAATTATATATTTCAGATATTGTTTTCAGTTCTGGAATTATCAGTTCGTCTGTTTTTAAAGTTTCCACCTCTCTCCCAAGATTCCTATCAATTTATTAATAATGCTACATTTTTCTTTAAGTCTTTAAACATTTTTACATCAACTGCTTTAAATTTTGTATAAAGCTCTCTTGTTCTATTGCCTTTATTTCCTCCTCATTATGGGTCATGTCTGCCTGTTTCTTCCCATGTCTAGCAACTTTTCAATATATGCTGAACAAATAAGTGGATGATAATCATACAGACTCTGGATTCTGTTTTGTTGCTTTGAAGATTTTTGATATTTTTCCTAGCATGCAATAAATGTGGCTGAATTAAACCGTAGACTCTGACTTCCCTGGGGTGGGCTGAAGCTAAAATCTCCACTCATTTTTTTTCCATCTCCCATCTGTTGCTTTCTCTCAGTTCTTCTTATGCATGGGTATTTCAGATGTTCACGAAGAATTTGAATGGAGTTCATATTTGGATTTTGGGTCTCTGCAGCTCCCTCTTTTTCAGAATATCTTCTTCCAGCCCACCCTTACCTTCCAGCCACAGGGGCAAGCCTGAATTCTATCCTTTGAATACTCACACCAATTAAGTCTGTGGATTCCTGCTTCATCTCCAGCTACCCCACAGCACAAAACTTCAAGGAAAAGGCTATATAAAGGCAAATCTCACCAAATGTGTTTCCTTCGTTTAAAGATCAACCCTTTCCACTTTCTGCCTTATTTTGGTAACTTTCTAGTGTATTCAAATAGTTGTTTAAGAAATATTTTGTAACAGTTATGTATGTATACTGTAACCACTATGCTTGTAGCTGTTATTTGACTATATCTAACTGTAACTCTTAAGTCTGAAACAAGGGGCTTTCTCATCGCTGAAAGCAGATCTCTTGGTTTATAATTTTTTATTTTAAAATATTAGAATATAGCTCATAAAAATTGTTGTCCTAAGTTATATTCTGACCAACAGCAGCTGCAGTTTCAAATTTCACATTTAGGCTAGCAGTGGATGCTGTCAAATTCTCAGCCAGTTAGATGAAAATAATGGTATGTCATTATATTTATTTGCATTTCTTTAACTATGCATAAGATTTTCTTAGGTTAATCAGTCAGTAGACTTTCTTTGACATGGAATTCATGTTGAATTACTTTGCTTGATTTCCTAGTGGGCTGTTTGTCTTTTATTTATTTTATGAGCTTTTTGTAGATTAAGAAAATTAGCTCTTTATTCACAATATAGGTCACAAATACTGCTTCTCAGTTTGTCGTTTGTTGTTTGACTTTAGTTAAGATTTTTTTCCCATGCTAAAATGTTAATTTTATAAGTAATAAAATATTTCAATTTTCTTTTATGGCTTTTGAGTTTAGTGTCTTGCTTAAAAGACTTTCCATATTGGAAGATTTTAAATAAATTCATGCATAACATTTTTTAATTTTGGTCTCTTAGGGCTTGATTTCATTTTATTTTTATTTTATTTTGCTTTACTCCTCAACAGGCCTAGAATTGCTTATGATGTAAGAAGTAAACAGGGGGCACACATTCTCAGGACCTCTTGAGGGCTGTGTCACGGGCCATGGTCACTCATATTTGGTTCAGAATAAATCTCTTCAAATATTTTACAGTGTTTGACTCTTTTTGTTGACAATAATCTGGTGCCCAAACACGTGGGGCCACAGAGAAGACTCAGACCCTGAAGGAGTTGCCTGGAACCCAAGCTAAGGTACCATGAGGGGCCCACTGAAGCCTTCCAGCTTCTCCTCTTGTGAAACTGACTTTAGAAAAAGAAAATCCCAATTTGAGAGATAAAAATACCTTCAACTAAGTCTTAGATCCAAAATGGACAAATAGGAACAGCTCCGGTCAGCAGCTCCCAGCAGGATCGACACAGAAGATGGGTGATTTCTGCATTTCCAACTGAGGTACCTGGTTCATCTCACTGGGACTGGTTGGACAGTGGGTGCAGACCACAGAGGGTGAGCCAAAGCAGGGAGGGGCATCACCTCACCTGGGAAGAGCAAGGGATTGGGGGATTTCCCTTTCCTAATCACAAGAAGCAGTGACAGATGGTACCTGGAAAATCGGGACACTGTCACCCTAATACTGCACTTTTCCAATGGTCTTAGCAAACAGCACACCAGGAGATATATCCTGTGCCTGGCTCCACTGGTCCCACGCCCACAGAGCCCTGCTCACTGCTAGTGCAGCAGTCTGAGATCAAACTGCCAGGCTGCAGCCTGGGCTGGGGGAGGGGTGTCTGCCATTGCTGAGGCTTGAGTAGGTAAATAAAGCAGCCAGAAACTCGAACTGGGTGGAGCCCACCGCAGCTCAATGAGGCCTGCCTCTCTCTGTAGATTCCACCTCTGGGCACAGGGCATAGCTGAACAAAAGGCAGCAGAAACTTCTGCAGACTTAAACCTCCCTGTCTGACAGCTCTGAAGAGAGCAGCAGTTCTCCCAACTTGGAGTTTGAGTTCTGAGAACAGACAGACTGCCTCCTCAAGTGGGTCCCTGATCCCCATGTAGCCTAGGCCAAATGACACCTCACACAGCCGGGTACCCCTCTGACATGAAGCTTCCAGAGGAAGGATCAATCAGCAATATTTGCTATTTGGCAGCCTCCGCTGGTGATACCCAGGCAAACAGGGTCTGGAGTGGACCTCCTGCAAACTCCAACAGACCTGCAGCTGAGGGTCCTGACTGAGAAGGAAAACTAAGAAACAGAAAGGAATAACATCAACACCAACAAAAAGGACATTCACACCAAAACCCCATCTGTAGGTCATCATCATCAAAGACCAAAGGTAGATAAAACCACAAAGATGGGGAGAAACCAGAGCAGAAAAGCTGAAAATTCTAAAACCAGAGTGCCTCTTCTACTCCAAAGGATCACAGGTCCTTGCCAGCAACAGAACAAAGCTGGACAGAGAATGACTTTTACAAGTTGACAAAACTAGGCTTCAGAAGGTCAGTAATAACAAACTTCTCTGAGCTAAAGGAAGATGTTCAAACCCATTACAAGGAAGCTAAAAACCTTGAAAAAAGATTAGACGAATGGCTAACTAGAATAAAGAGCATAGAGAAGACCTTAAAAGACTTCACAGAGCTAAAAACCATGGCGTGCGAACTATCTGATGCATGCACAAGCTTCAGTAGCCAATTCGATCAAGTGGAAGAAAGGGTATCAGTGACTGAATTTCAAATGAATGAAATGAAGTGAGAAGAGAAGTTTAGAGAAAAAAGAGTTAAAAAAAAATGAACAAACCCTCCAGGAAATATGGGACTATGTGAAAAGACAAAATCTACGTTTGATTGATGTACCTGAAAGTGACGGGGAGAATGGAACCAAGTTGGGAAACACTCTTAGGATATTATCCAGGAGAACTTCCTCAACCTAGCAAGGGAGGCCAACATTCAAATTCAGGACATACAAAGAACACCACAAAGATACTCCTTGAGAAGACCAAGTCCAAGACACATAATTGTCAGATTCACCAAAGTTGAAATGAAGGAAAAAATCTTAAGGGCAGCCAGACAGAAAGGTTGGGTTACCCACAAAGGGAAGCCCATCAGACAAAGAGAAGATCTCTCGGCAGAAACTCTACAAGCCAGAAGAGAGTGGGGGCCAATATTCAACATTCTTAAAGGAAAGAATTTTCAACCCAGAATTTCATATCCAGCCAAACTAAGCTTCATAGGTGAAGGAGAAATAAAATCTTTTACAGACAAACAAATGCTGAGAGATTTTGTTACCACCAGGCCTGCCTTGCAAGAGCTCCTGAAGGAAGCACTAAACATGGAAAGGAACAACTGGCACCAGCCACTGAAAAAACATGCCAAATTGTAAAGACCATCAATGCTAGGAAGAAACTGCATCAAGTAATGAGCAAAATAACCAGTTAATATCATAATGACAGGATCAAATTCACACATAATGATATTAACCTTATATGTAAATGGGCTAAATGCTCCAATTAAAAGACACAGATTGGAAATTGGATAAAGAGTCAAGACCTACCAGTGTGCTGTATTCAAAAGACCCATCTCATGTGTAGAGACACACATAGGCTCAAAACAAAGGTATGGAGGAAGATCTACCAAGCAAATGGAAAACAAAAAAAAAGCAGGGGTTGCAATCCTAGTCTCTGATAAAACAGACTTTAAACCAACAAAGATCAAAAGAGACAAAGAAGGCCATTACATAATGGTAAAGGGATCAATTCAACAAGAAGAGCTAACTATCGTAAATATATATGTACCCAATACAGGAGCACCCAGATTCATAAGGCAAGTCCTTAGACACCTACAGAGAGACTTAGACTCCTACACAATAATAATGGGAAACTTTAACATCCCACCATCAATGTTAGACAGATCAATGAGACAGAAAGTTAACAAGGATATCCAGGACTTGAAATCAGCTCTGCACCAAGTGGACCTAATAGATATCTACAGAACTCTCCACGCCAAATCAACAGAATATACATTCTTCTCAGCACCACATCACACTTCTTCCAAAATTGACCACATAGTTGGAAGTAAAGCACTCCTCAGCAAACGTAAAAGAACAGAAATTATAACAAACTGTCTCTCAGACCACAGTGCAATCACACTAGAACTCAGAATTAAGAAACTCACTCAAAACCACCAAACTACATGGGAACTGAACAACCTGCTCCTGAATGACGACTGGGTATATAACGAAATGAAGGCAGAAATAAAGATGTGCTTTGAAACCAATGAGGACAAAGACACAACATACCAGAATCTCTGGGACACATTTAAAGCAGTGTGTAGAGGGAAATTTATAGCACTAAATGCCCACAAGAGAAAGCAGGAAAGGTCTAAAATCGACACCCTAACATCACAATTAAAAGAACTAGAGAAGCAAGAGCAAACACATTCAAAAGCTAGCAGAAGGCAAGAAATAACTAAGATCAGAGCAGAACTGAAGGAGATGGAGACACAAAAACTCATCAAAAAATCAATGAATCCAGGAGCTGGTTTTTTGAAAAGATCAACAGAATTGATAGACCACTAGCAAGACTAATAAAGAAGAAAAGAGAGAAGAATCAAATAGACGCAATAAAAAATGATGAAGAGGATATCACCACTGATCCCACAGAAATACCAACTACCATCAGAGAATACTATAAACACCTCTATGCAAATAAACTAGAAAATCTAGAAGAAACAAATAAATTCCTGGACACATATGCCCTCCCAAGACTAAACCAGGAAGAAGTTGAATCCCTGAATAGACCAATAACAGTCTCTGAAATTGAGGCAATAATTAATAGCCTAGCAACCAAAAAAAGTCCAGGACCAGACAGATTCACAGTCGAATTCTACCAGAGGTATAAAGAGGAGTTGGCACCATTCCTTCTGAAACTATTCCAATCAATAGAAAAAAAGGGAATCGTCCCTAACTCATTTTACGAAGCCAGCATCATCCTGATACCAAAGCCTGGCAGAGACACAACAACAACAACAACAACAACAACAACGACAACAACAAAAAAAGGAAATTTCAGACCAATATCCCTGATGAACATTCATGCAAAAATCCTCAATAAAATACTGGCAAGCCGAATCCAGCAGCACATCAAAATGCTTATCCACCACAATCAAGTTGGCTTCATCCTTGGAATGCAAGGCTGATTCAACGTACGCAAATCAGTAAACATAATCCAGCATATAAACAGAACCAAAGACAAAAACCACATGGTTTTATCTCAATAGATGCACAAAAGGCCTTTGACAAAATTCAACAGTGCTTCATGCTAAAAACTCTCAATAAGCTAGATATTGATGGGACGTATCTCAAAATAATAAGAGATATTTATGACAAACCCACAGCCAATATCATACTGAATGGGCAAAAACTGGAAGCATTCCCTTTAAAAACTAGCACAAGACAGGGATGCCCTCTCTCACCATTCCTATTCAACATAATGTTGGAAGTTCTGGCCAGGGCAATCAGACAGGAGAAAGAAATAAAGGGTATTCAGTTAGGAAAAGAGGAAGTCAAATGGTCCCTCTTTGCAGATGACATGATTGTATATTTAGAAAACCCCGTTGTCTCAACCCTAAATCTCCTTAAGCTGATAAGCAACTTCAGCAAAGTCTCAGGATACAAAATCAATGTGCAAAAATCACAAGCATTCCTATACACCAATAACAGACAAACAGAGAGCCAAATCTTGAGTGAACTCCCATTCACAATTGCTTCAAAGAGAATAAAATACCTAGGAATCCAACTTACAAGGGATGTGAAGGACCTCTTCAAGGAGAACTACAAACCACTGCTCAATGAAATAAAAGAGGACACAAACAAATGGAGGAACAATCCATGCCCATGGATAGGAAGAATCAATATCATGCAAATGGCCATACTACCCAAGGTAATTTATAGATTCAGTGCCATCCCCATCAAGCTACCAATGACTTTCTTCACAGCATTGGAAAAAGACTACCTTAAAATTCATATGGAACTAAAAAAGAGCCTGCATTGCCAAGACAATCCTAAGCAAAAGGAACAAAGCTGGAGGCATCATGCTACCTGACTTCAAACTATACTACAAGGCTACTGTAACCAAAACAGCATGGTACTAGTACCAAAACAGATACCTGGACCAATGGAACAGAACAGAGGCCTCACAAATAACACCAGACATCTACAACCATCTGATCTTTGACAAACCTGACAAAAATAAGAAATGGGGAAGAGATTCCCTATTTAATAAATGGTGCTGGGAAAACTGGCTAGCCAGATGTAGAAAGCTGAAACTGGATCCCTTCCTTCCACCTTATACAAAAATTAATTCAAGATGGATTAAGGACTTAAATATTTGACCTAAAACCATAAAAACCCTAGAAGAAAACCTAGGCAATAACATTCAGGACATAGGCATGGGCGAGCACTTCTTGACTAAAACACCAAAAACATGGCAACAAAAGCCAAAATAGACAAATGGGATCTAATTAAACTAAAGAGCTTCTGCACAGCAAAAGAAATTACATCAGAGTGAACAGGCAACCTACAGAATGGGAGAAAATTTTTGCAATTTACCCATCTGACAAAGGGCTAATATGCAGAATCTACAAAGAACTTAAACAAATTTACAAGAAAAAACAAACAACCCCATCAAAAAGTGGGCAAAGGATATGAACAGACACTTCTCAAAAGAAGACATTTATGCAGCCAACAGACACAAGAAAAAATGCTCATCATCACTGGTCATCAGAGAAATGCAAATTAAAACCACAATGAGATACCAGCTCACACCAGTTACAATGGTGATTGTTAAAAAGTCAGGAAACAATAGGTCCTGCAGAAGATGTGGCAAAATGGGAACACTTTTACACTGTTGGTGGGAGTGTAAACTAGTTCAACCATTGTGGAAGACAGTGTGGTGATTCCTCAAGGATGTATAACTACAAATACCTTTTGACCTAGCCATCCCATTACTGGGTAAATTCCCAAAGGATTATAAATCATGCTACTCTAAAGACATATGCACAGGTATGTTTATTGCAGCACTCTTCACAATAGGAAAGACTTGGAACTAACCCAAATGTCCATCAATGATAGACTGGATTAAGAAAATGTGGCACATATGCACCATACAGGCATAAAAAAGGATGAGTTCATGTCCTTTGTAGGGACATGGATGAAGCTAGAAACCATCATTCTGAGCAAACTATCACAAGGACAGAAAACCAAACACTGCATGTTCACACTCATAGGTGGTAATTGAACAATGAGAACACTTGGACACAGGGTGGGGAACATCACACACCCGGGCCTGTGGCGGAGTTGCAGGAGGGGGGAGGGATAGCATTAGGAGATATACCTAATGTAAATGACGTGTTAATGGGTGCAGCACACCAACATGGCACATGTACACATATGTAACAAACCTGCACATTGTGCACATGTACCCTAGAACTTAAAGTATGAAAGAAAAAAAAAAAAAGAAGAAGTAAACAGATTTCTCTTCCCACCCAGACTCATGCTCCCTTACTTAGACTGGCCTTTATAAAGAAAGAAGGGTCAGTCTATAATTTTGTTGTGCATTTTCATAAATTATCCTTCTTTCCCCTATTTATTTGAAGAGTTTATCTGTATTACATTGTAAATTACCTTTTTAGTTGATTCTTTTAGTAACTTGCTGTTCTGTTCCACTGGCTGTTCATTGCTTTTTCAGAACCAAATTATTTTGATTATTATTATTATTTTTTGAGACAGAGTCTCACTCTGTTGCCCTGACTGGAGTGCAGTGGCATAATCTCAGCTCACTGCAACCTCTGCCTCCTTGGTTCAAGTGATTCTCCTGCCTCAGCCTCCTGAGTAGCTGGGATTATAGGTGTGTGTCACCACGCCCAGCTAATTTTTGTATTTTTATTAGGGACGGGGTTTCACCATGTTGGTCAAGCTGGTCTCGAACTCCTGACCTCAGGCGATCTGCCCACCTCAGCCTCCCAAAGTGCTGGGATTACAGGCGTGAGCCACTGCACCTGGCCTATTTTCATTATTGGGGCTTCATCTACACGTTAATATCTATTAGCACTAGCCTCAAGGAGTAATTGCCTTAAATGCATTGCAGTCGACCAGTTCACTTCCATGAGTATTTTTCTCCATTTCTTAATTTTAATCATAGACATGAAAGGTGCTGGGCTGCAGCATGTGCAGCTTGGTGCTGACAATGTGCATCTGTCAGCCCCAGCTGTCCCCATGCTTCTCACTTCACAAGCTAAAGATATTCCTCAGAGCGACCTGGCCAGTAAGAGGTGATGCCATTTTTGGATGGAAGAGCACTGTTGTGGAGTATCCAGGCAATTGCCCTTCCCTGTACACAAGCTCAATGACATTTTCCCAGTCCATATTTTAAGCAAAAATAGCTCTAATAATATAAAATAAAAAGACCTATGGGATATATTTTGGTTATCAGAGTAAGTGATCATGATCAAAGTTCAATTGAAAATAATTTAGCACAATATGAATTTTAAAATATTGTAATCAATACAATATTAATTTAGTTTATAATAATAAGTTTTTTTGCTAAGTAAATAAATATCACAAAGATTCCACAAACCTCTAAATCAAACTAAAATATGCAAGAAATTAGATGCACAGAGTAAAAAACATTTAGAAAGATTACAGACTTAAACACAATACTGAATAGTGTATGCTCTTAGGAGGCTTTATTTCATTTCAACACAAGATGTTTGTTTGCTGACATTTATTCAGAAGCAAAAGCATTCACACTAGAGAGTGTAACTTGGAGGCAGGAAAGACACAGCTCAATTAGCTATAAACATTCACAGAAATTTTATTTTTAGATGAAATCTAATTCTTGGTAGGATGAGTTAAAACGTGTAAGTTAAAGGAATTAGAGATCAAACAAAATAAATAAAAGTACATGTTGAAATCTGCAGAGGATGTGAGTCATTTATCCTATTGCTATTTAACATCTTTAATTTACATTCAAACCCATCCTCAAGAAAAAGTAGTCAGGGTTTCAACACCAGCAAATAAAATAGTAATAACCCCCTAGTGGTAATAACCCCATAGGAACCCACTAAGAAACCAATCCACTCCAGCAAAGTGATAGAGGACTGAGATCCTATGAAACACAAAAATGGAAATGCCAAGCAAAAGACATAACCTTTTTAAAAATTACGTGTACATATACATTTGTGTATGTGCAAATGTATGCCTATATATAGGTATGTGTTTATACATATATTCTTATAAACTGATGTGTATGTATATATTTAAGTTTTACCAAATATGGCATTTTAAATAGTACTTTATGTATTTTTTCAATTTTGATATTAATGTAAACATTAATATCAAATTAATGTTTACATTAATATCAAAAGTTCATTACCTGGCATTTAAAAATACTGTTTACCATAATCTTGTCAATATGCCAATGCCCCTGAGATGCAACTTAAAGGCCTAGAGAACATTTGGTAGTGGTAGATAATGCTTAAATATACATTTCTTTCTTAAAAACTAACAAACAAAAAACCGCTTACCTCAAGAATGGAATTTAAATGATTGGCTCATTAACTTAGAAATATTAATATACAGAGAGATTAAGTCTAGCCATTTTCTATAATAATAGACCACAAGTCTTCCATAAATACTGATTTAGGCATTTCCCCGTAAAAGTGTTTTTGTTCAAGGATACAACATCTCTGAAAGGTATCAGGGAACAATGGCAGTCTTTCGCCCATATCAAATATAATGCCAACGATGCAGGGAGTTACCTGTTGAGGAAGAACTAGATGAAGTCATCGAATTGTGTTTTAAAAAGAACGTGTCACACCAGAGGACCCTGCCACGAGTACACCTGTGTGCGTACAGGAGTCCTCGGGAAGGGGAAAGCAGAAAAGAAAAGAAAAGAGAAAGGAAGTGTTAGATGACAGAGAAAAAAATGGCTTGTCAGCCTCTCGACTGCCAAAATAACTCCATCAAGAACTTATAACTACCACTGGCTCATGTTGGAAAATGGGAGTGGAGACAGCCCATTCGTATCACAGGAGCACACCCATCACAGCTGCGCGTAATGCGCAGAAGGGGCCTGAATGCAGGGCTTAGAAAATATAGCACAGGGGAGATGGGGAGAAATGCTGAAATAGACAGCATTCATCAGGGCCCTGGATATTTTCAGGCTTTGGCCTTTAAAGCGAGACTTTCCTTCTTCCTGAATTCCCTCCTAAGTCAGAGTACTTCGCGGCACACTGTTGTTTTAATTTTCCCCTTATTATAGCATTATTCATAAAACATGAAGAAGAACTGGCACCAAACAAGTGACATGTGTCTTCCTTCTATCGGCCATATAAATAATGACGCATTCCAATTCTCTCCAGGGTTCTTCTATGACTAAGCTGAGCACTAATGAGGCGTCAACTGCCCTGGAACTCTTTCCAGAGTGGGCGGCTGCCATCCCACTCCTAAACTTCTATCTTCAAAGGTTGCAGAGGGAATAATGCCACTACTCTGCCCTGGAATTTGGGGCCAACGCAGAGCACCCTCCATGAGCCACTGTCTCTGAGACATCTAGCATCTGAGACACCTAGCACCTAGCGCTGGCTCTCGAGTAGGTGGCTTAGGTCTCCCTGCCTGGTGAGTTCAAGCACCATTGTCAGAGAATTCCAGCAGAGAGGAATTAGTGCTAATGTGGAGTTTTCACAGGACGAGGGCCAGCTGGGCGGAGTGGGGTGGAAGTGGGGTGGAGGATGTGTCCAGCGAAGCCTGAAGTCATTGCATAAAAGCCGCACGATGAACATGGCCAGGACCATTAGCCACCCAGCTGGACCTGCTTTGCGACAGGTGAGCACCGGCATTTCAACAGTGTCTCTCCCTCCACGACATGCCATTGCTGTATATTTTAATTCTTGCCTTTGATTAAACATTGATCATAATGCATCAGTTCATGATGTTTCATGAAATGAGAATTCTGCAGTTACCGCTGAAAAATTTTATGACCATGCTTTGCAGAGGAATTGGTCATACAGGGTTTGCTAGCCTGGAAGATGGATGACCGGCAGCGGCACGCGATCTGGTATCAGGAGCTCAAAGAGAGGCGTTTCATGAAACACTGGGAGACTGCGCCCAGCCACCCACTGTCCTGCTTCCTCTAGAAGATAAAATATAGGGCTCACCAGGCTAAACGTTCTGTCATTTCTGTGTTAATGTCACATATGACTGTAGAATACTGAGTTTCATTCGGCTTCCAGAAGGTATACATTTTGGACTCTTACATCCCATCCTCCATTTGTGTCATGGTGAAACTATATTATCACTCAACTGGTACACAGTACTTGACTAACTTTGATCTGGGACTGAAGAAATGGTGAAGTTCACATATTGAAAGCTCTTTATGGAGCTTCCAAAAGGCCTATCTCGTCCAACAAGGAATTACGGAGAAAGATGCTAGAAGACTTCATTTACTTACGAGCCTTCACTGTCTCAGTGCTGGAGGGTGGGCGAACACTCCATTCACAGGCAAGTTTAGGAATCTCTGTGTAGGAGACATCTGTGGCTTCTCAGATGGGACATTTACAGAGAAGCACACTATTTATACGGAATGGCACATTCTAGATGGTTTCTGCTTTCCGTTTTTAATAAAACCATAGATTTCTGGAATCAGAACGTAATGAACAAATTACAAATCTATGCACTTCTCGAGCAATTTTAGCACTGATGTGACTTCTAAATTGTGAGTTCTTTACTTCTCATTCCTGTATTTGCATTTCTGTTCAAATCCAAGTGATTAAAAACGAGCTGTCAAGGTTGATAGGCCTAAAATTAGAGCTGACTGTTCATTTTGAATGTACACATTAATATAGATGTGTCTACTTCCTATTTTTCTCTGAATCTTCAGGGAAAGGAGACTGAAACGCATCAACAGATTGGGACATTTTATTTCTTAAAAAATATTTCAAAAGGAGACATTAACAACATGTAAATAAATCCGCAATAAAATGCCACTCCACTTTAGCAAAGTGGATAGGACATTTTTAAAAACACCATTTTAAAGAAGAGCAAATTTCTACCAACTTGATTTAAATTGCCCTCCAATGGCTTCAGTCCAAAAGAAAAAAATCAACAATCTCTTACCCTAAGAAATGTTATGGATGGTTTTTAAAAATCCTTTTATTCAATATGACTAACCTATGAAAAAAATATATTTTAACCTACATCTTTAAACCTATAAAATGCCTTCTGATTACCTCATCCTTCACAGCAATTTCATATACATTTATCCACCAGAAAAATTACTATGAGATATACTTTTTAAAATCTTTTTTCTTCCTGTTTGAAAAAAGGTAATTTGGTGTTTAGAGGGAATTATACAATATTTATGGCTCCTTCCTTGAAATGCAGTGTGTGGAAATCATACTGCTTCAATAAATAAAAAGCTCTTTAAAAATCTCTTTGTTGGCAGGGCGCTGTGGCTCACACCTATAATCCCAGCACTTTGGGAGGCCAAGCCAGGTGGATCACAAGGTCAGGAGTTCAAGACCACCCTGGCTAACACAGTGAAACCCCATCTCTACTAAAAATACAAAAAATTAGCTGGGCGTGGTGGTAGGCACCTGTAGTCCCAGCTACTCGGGAGGCTGAGGCAGGAGAATGGCGTGAACCCAGGAGGTGGACGACAGAGTGGGCGACAGAGTGAGACTCGGTCTCAAAAAAAAAAATCACTTTGTTTTGGGCCAGGTGTGGTGGCTCATGCCTGTAATCCCAGCACTTTGACAGGCCAAGGTGAATGGATCTCTTGATGTCAAGAGTTCAAGACCAGCCTGGTCAACATGGTGAAACCCTGTCTCTACAAAAAATACAAAAATTAGCCAGGCAAGGTGGCACACACCTGTAATCCCAGTTACTTGGGTGGCTGAGGTAGGAGAATCACTTGAATGAAGAAGGCAGGGGCTGCAGTGAGCCAAAATCACCCTACTGCACTCCAGCCTGGGCAACAAAGCGAGACTCCATCTCAAAATAATAATAATAATAAATAAATAAATAAATAAATAAACAAAAATAAATCACTTTGTTTTGGCACACTTCCTACAAGATTGCCAGGGGAGGGCGGAGAATTAGTCCTTTTCCCCGCCCAATCTTGTAGGCTCAGGGCAGTGCCTACAGGAACCTGTCTCAGGCCACCGCCCTGAGCCAGAAGTGTGCTGCCCTGCACACTTCTGCACTGCTACACTAAACCTGGCAGTGTATGTGTTTTTCAATGACGCGTCAGATAACATCAGAGCCAAAAGAATCCGTCTGCGGTTTTTTTGTTTGTTTGTTTTGAGACGGAGTCTCGCTCTGTCTCCCAGGCTGGAGTGCAGTGGTGCGATCTCGGCTCACTGCAAGCTCTGCCTCCTGGGTTCATGCCATTCTCCTGCCTCAGCCTCCTGAGTAGCTGGGACTACAGGCGCATGCCACCTCGTCTGGTTAATTTTTTATTTTTTATTTTTTGGTATTTTTAGTTGAGACGGGGTTTCACCGTGTTAGCCAGGATGGTCTCAATCTCCCGACCTCATGATCTGCCCGCCTCGGCCTCCCAAAGTGCTGGAATTACAGGCGTGAGCCACAGTGCCCGGCCAGATCCGTCTGGTTTTTGACAGCATTTAATCAGTTACCATACAGGAAACATGATATGGCTATTGATGTTTTCCAGAAAGCAGCAGTTTTGTAGAGTAAAACGAGGTACATCCACCTTACTTAAGCAAAGGTTGAGCTCCTGACCTTCTCTTTTAGGAGGAACACTGTTACTGACTCAAGCATCACTGATGTTTATTTCAGAGGCTGGAGGTCCAGCCTGCAGCAGCTACAGGGGTTTGGGGGGTTGAGACTGCTGTAGCCACGGGCTAAAAACCTTGAAAAAAGATTAGATGAATGGCTAACTAGAATAAACAGTGTAGAGAAGACATTAAGTGACCTGATGGAGCTGAAAACCATGGCATGAGAACTTCGTGACGCATGCAAAAGATTCAATAGCCAATTTCATCACGTGGAAGAAAGGATATCGGTGATTGAAGATCAAATTAATGAAATAAAGCGAGAAGACAATGTTAGAGAAAAAAAGAGTAAAAAGAAACGAACAAAACCTCCAAGAAATATGTGACTATGTAAAAAGACCAAATCTACGTTTGATTGGTGTACCTGAAAGTGACGGGGATAATGGAGCCAAGTTGGAAAACATTCTTCAGGATATTATCCAGGAGAACTTCTCCAACCTAGCAAGGCAGGCCAACATTCAAATTCAGGAAATACAGAGAACACCATAAAGATACTCCTCGAGAAGAGCAAGTCCAAGACACTTCATTGTCAGATTCACCAAAGTTGAAATGAAGGAAAAAATGTTAAGGGCAGCCAGAGAGAAAAGTCGGGTTACCCACAAGGGAAGCCCATCAGAGTAACAGCAGATCTCTTGGCAGAAACTCTACAAGCCAGAAGAGAATGGGGGCCAATATTCAACATTCTTAAAGGAAAGAATTTTCAACCTAGAATTTCATATCCAGCCAAACTAAGCTTCATAGGTGAAGGAGAAATAAAATCCTTTACAGACAAACAAATGCTGAGAAATTTTGTTACCACGAGGCCTGCCTTGCAAGAGCTCCTGAAGGAAGCACTAAACATGGAAAGGAACAACTGGCACCAGCCACTGAAAAAACATGCCAAATTGTAAAGCCCATCGATACTAGGAAGAAACTGCATCAACTAATGAGCAAAATAACCAGCTAAAATCATAACGACAGGACCAAATTCACAAATAACAATATTAACCTTAAATGTAAATGGGCTAAATGCTCCAATTAAAAGACACAGATTGGCAAATTGGATAAAGAGTCAAGACCCATCAGTGTGCTGTAATCAGAAGACCCATCTCACATGCAGAGACGCACATAGGCTCAAAATAAAGGGATGGAGGAAGATCTACCAAGCAAATGGAAAACAAAAAAAAGCAGGGGTTGCAATCCTAGTCTCTGATAAAACAGACTTTAAACCAACAAAAATCAAAAGAGACAAAGAAGGCCATTACATAATGGTAAAGGGATCAATTCAACAAGAAGAGCTAACTATCGTAAATATATATGTACCCAATACAGGAGCACCCAGATTCATAAAGCAAGTCCTTAGACACCTACAGAGAGACTTAGACTCCTACACAATAATAATGGAAAACTTTAACATCCCACCATCAATGTTAGACAGATCAACGAGACAGAAAGTTAACAAGGATATCCAGGAATTGAACTCAGCTTTGCACCAAGTGGCCCTAATAGACATTTACAGAACTCTCCACCCCGAATCAACAGAATATACATTCTTCTCAGCACTACATCGCACTTATTCCAAAATTGACCACATAGTTGGAAGTAAAGCACTCCTCAGCAAACGTAAAAGAACAGAAATTATAACAAAGTGTCTCTCAGACCACAGTGCCATCACACTAGAACTCAGGATGAAGAAATTCACTCAAAACCGCCAAACTACATGGGAACTGAACAACCTGCTCCTGAATGACTACTGGGTATATAACGAAATGAAGGCAGAAATAAAGATGTTCTTTGAAACCAATGAGAACAAAGACACAACATACCAGAATCTCTGGGACACATTTAAAGCAGTGTGTAGAGGGAAATTTATAGCACTAAATGCCCACAAGAGAAAGCAGGAAAGGTCTAAAATCGACACCCTAACATCACAATTAAATGAACTAGAGAAGCAAGAGCAAACACAATCAAAAGCTAGCAGAAGGCAAGAAATAACTAAGATCAGAGCAGAACTGAAGGAGATGGAGACACAAAAAACTCATCAAAAAATCAATGAATCCAGGAGCTGGTTTTTTGAAAAGATCAACAGAATTGATAGACCATTAGCAAGACTAATAACGAAGAAAAGAGAGAAGAATCAAATAGACGCAATAAAAAATGATGAAGAGGATATTACCACTGATCCCACAGAAATACCAACTACCATCAGAGAATACTATAAACAACTCTATGCAAATAAACTAGAAAATCTAGAAGAAACAGATAAATTCGTGGACACATACGCCCTCCCAAGACTAAACCAGGAAGAAGTTGAATCCCTGAATAGACCAATAACAGGCTCTGAAATTGAGGCAGTAATTAGTAGCCTACCAACCAAAAAAAGTCCAGGACCAGACAGATTCACAGTCAAATTCTACCAGAGGTACAAAGAGGAGCCAGTACCATTCCTTCTGAAACTATTCCAATCAATAGAAAAAGAGGGAATCATCCCTAACTCATTTTATGAGGCCATCATCATCCTGATACCAAAGCTTGGCAGAGACACAACAACAAAAAAGAGAATTTTAGACCAATATCCCTGATGAATATTGATGCAAAAATCCTCAATAAAATACTGGCAAACAGAATCCAGCAGCACATCAAAAGCTTATCCAGCACGATCAAGTTGGCTTCATCCTGGGATGCAAGGCTGGTTAAACATACACAAATCAATAAAAGTAATCCAGCATATAAACAGAACCAAAGACAAAAACCACATGGTTATCTCAATAGACGCAGAAAAGGCCCTTGACAAAATTCAACAGCCCTTCATGCCAAAAACTCTCAATAAACTAGGTACTGATGGGACGTATCTCAAAATAATAAGAGCTATTTATGACAAACCCACAGCCAATATCATACTGAATGGGCAAAAACTGGGAGCTTTCCCTTTGTAAAGGCTGGCCTCTGTCACCACTCCTATTCAACATAGTGTTGGAAGTTCTGGCCAGGGCAATCAGGCAGCAGAAAGAAATAAAGTGTATTCAGTTAGGAAAAGAGGAAGTCAAATTGTCCCTATTTGCAGATGACATGATTGTATATTTAGAAAACCCCATTGTCTCAGCCCGAAATCTCCTTAAGCTGATAAGCAACTTCAGCAAAGTCTCAGGATACAAATTCAATGTGCAAAAATCACAAGCATTCCTATACACCAATAACAGACAAACAGAGAGTCAAATCATGAGTGAACTCCCATTCACAATTGCTTCAAAGAGAATAAAATACCTAGGAATCCAACTTACAAGGGATGTGAAAGACCTCTTCAAGGAGAACTACAAACCACTGCCCAGTGAAATAAAAGAGGACACAAACAAATGGAAGAACATTCCATGCTCATTGATAGGAAGAATCAATATTGTAAAAATGGCCATACTACCCAAGGTAATTTATAGATTCAATGCCATCCCCATCAAGCTACCAATGACTTTCTTCACAGAATTGGAAAAAACTACTTTAAAGTTCATATGGAACCAAAAAAGAGCCCGCATTGCCAAGACAATCCTAAGCCAAAAGAACAAAGCTGGAGGCGTCATGCTACCTGACTTCAAACTATACTACAAGGATACAGTAACCAAAACAGCATGGTACTAGTACCAAAGCAGAGATATAGACCAATAGAACAGAACAGAGCCCTCAGAAATAATCCCACACATCTACAACCATCTGATCTTTGACAAATCTGACAAAAACAAGAAATGGGGAAAGGATTCCCTATTTAATAAATGGTGCTGGGAAAACTGGCTAGCCAGACATAGAAAGCTGAAACTGGATTCTTTCTTTCCACCTTATACAAAAATTAATTCAAGATGGATTAAAGACTTAAATGTTAGACGTAAAACCATAAAAACCCTAGAAGAAAACCTAGGCAATAACATTCAGGACATAGGCATGGGCAAGGACTTCATGACTAAAACACCAAAAGCAATGGCAACAAAAGCCAAAATAGACAAATAGGATCTAATTAAACTAAAGAGCTTCTGCATGGCAAAAGAAACTACATCAGAGTGAACAGGCAACCTACAGAATGGGAGAAAATTTTTACAATGTACCCATCTGACAAACGGCTAATATCCAGAATCTACCAAGAACTTAAACAAATTTACAAGAAAAAACAAACAACCCCATCAAAAAGTGGGCAAAGGATATGAACAGACACTTCTCCAAAGAAGACATGCAGCCAAGAGACACATGAAAAAATGCTCATCATCACTGGCCATCAGAGAAATGCAAATCAAAACCACAATGAGATACCATCTCACACCAGTTAGAATGGCAATCATTAAAAAGTCAGGAAACAACAGATGCTGGAGAGGATGTGGAGAAATAGGAACACTTTTACACTGTTGGTGGGACTGTAAACTAGTTCAACCATCATGGAAGGCAGTGTGGTGATTCCTCAAGGATCTAAAACTAGAAATACCATTTGACCCAGCCATCCCATTACTGGGTATATACCCAGAGGATTATAAATCATGCTGCTATAAAGACACATGCACACATATGTTTATTACGGCACTATTCACAATATCAAAGACTTGGAACCAACCCAAATGTCCATCAATGATAGACTGTATTAAGAAAATATGGCACATATATACCATAGAGTACTATGCAGTCATAAAAATGATGAATTCATGTCCTTTGTAGGGACATGGATGAAGCTGGAAACCATCATTCTGAGCAAACTATCGCAAGGACAGAAAACCAAACACCTCATGTTCTCTCTCATTGGTGGGAATTGAACAATGAGGACCCAGGGTGGGGAACATCACACTGGGGCCTGTGATGGGGTTGGGGGAGAGGGGAAGGATAGCATTAAGAGATATACCTAATGTAAATGACAAGTTAATGGGTGCAGCACACCAACATGGCACAGGTATCCATATGTAACAAACCTGCACGTTGTGCACATGTACCCTAGAACTTAAAGTATAATAATAATAAAAAAACTATTTTCTTATTAAACTTGTATTGGATGGCATTTAAAAAAAGGTCCTGAAAAAAAAAAAGAAAAGAAAGAAACAAGAGCTCTCCGTGAAGAAAATGTCAATGATTTTAAAATTCAGTGATACGATCCTGCAAAACGAAGCCCACTACCAATCAGACTATTAGGGTTCAAGGCAAGATACAATGTATAGACCTTGACCATTATAAATCCTGAAGATAAAATCCTACATTTTCCACCCACCCAAAGTGTATTGAATCAGTAAGATGAAAAGTTAGACAATATCAAGAATTGGTAAGGATCAGAGCAGCTATTATAATAGAAATGTTACACATGATATGTATGTTAATTAGTGCAACCATTTTGGAAAACTGTCAATGTCTAACAAATCTGAACATAAACTTACCCTACGACTAGGTAATTCAACGCCTTGAAAGCCATACATATATTCCTCAAAAGCACTGTACAAGATGTTCCTGGCAGTGCTATATTTAATAGCCAAAACACTGGACACAATGCAAATATCCACCAATGGGGGAGATGAATGATTAAATTATGGCACAGTGACACAATGGAATATATGACAGCAAACAAACAAACAACAAAAACCTATCAATACTTGCAACAACATGGAAGAATTTAACAGACATTGTTGAATGAAAGATCTAGATACAAAACAGTACATATTACAGATCATCGTCGCTTTACAGTGATATCAGGGATTGCAGAGCTGCCACCTCTCTGCTGGAGCTGGAACTCATCTGATCCTGTGCCCATTGCCATCCTGTGCAGAGCTCCAGGAGCTGTCTTCTGCCGGCTGCCACCTTTGCAGGAAGAACCCCACTCACCTGCCACTACAACAGGTGCTCCTGCCAGACCTGCAGCTTCCCACAGTCCCCCGCTGCTGCCCCTAGCAGGGATCCACAGCCCTGCCTCACCAGAGGTGCCACCAGAAAGAGAATGGCTCCCACCTTCTCCTGCCTAATGCAAAAGTCTCAAATTGGCAGAAGCTAATGGAATCCCAGCTGCTCCTGTAGGTTTGTGTCCCCGCAGAACAAAAGAGCAGATACAAAGACCTGGAAGAGCAGATGGAAAAATGAGTGCTACAGACGATATCTGGCACAGTTTTGAATACTTGTTATTTTAAAATGTATGCAGCCCTGGTCATTGTAACCACACCGGTATCTAAGGAGAAAGTGAGACCGAGTAGGCTGCAGTTCATTTTAAGGGGACTTCAAAAAAAAAAAAAATAAGTGTAAGAAGAGTAAATTTTAAAATTTTTTCAGCTTTTATAAAAGGCTAATTGAACATCATTTCTTTTTAAGAGATGTACATATTCCTTCAGTGTCTCCTGTGGAAGAAAAAGCAAAGCCAATATCCTTGTGTAGCACATCACAAAGTACTTTGACACATCTCTTTTTATTCTTCATAAAGCCTTTCTGAGATACGACACGTTTCACCATTCAGAGAAACAGAGGTTCAAGCAAGTTTAAGGGTTGTGCCTGAGGGCACCTGGATGGTAATTGGTAAAGCAGGAATCTGAAGGCCACCCACTTGCTCCCTGGTCAGAGCTCTTCCTGTTGTTTCTCTAGGGTCTCCAGCATGGTAAAAGTCTCAGGACACAGAAGAAGCTGCACTGTGTGTGGGACTCTGGCCATGACTACTAGACCTGGTCCTCACAGACTAAGAAGGGTGAATGAGATCCACCAGCCCAGTGTGGTGCCTCAGAGTGAACTGGTCAACGTTATACCCAATGCCCTACCCACACCATGTGCTGCAGAGATACACAGATGATTGCCATGTTGTAATTAGATTAGTTTTCTTTTCTTTCTTTCCTTCCTTCCTTCCTTCCTTTCCTTCCTCCTTTCCTTCCTTCCTTCCTTCCTTCCTTCCTTCCTTCCTTCCTTCCTTCCTTCCTTCCTTCCTCTCTCTCTCTTTCTTTCTTTCTTTCTTTCTTTCTTTCTCTTCTTTCTATTGAGAGGGAGTCTTGCTCTATCACCCAGGCTGGAGTGCAGTGGTGCGATCTTGGCTCACTGCAACCTCTGCCTCCTGGGTTCAAGCAATTCTCCCACCTCAGCCTCCCGAGTAGCTAAGATTACAGCCATGCACCACCATGCCTGGCTAATTTTTGTATTTTTAGTAGAGACCGGGGTTTTGCCATGTTGGCCAGGCTGGTCTTGAACACCTGACCTCAGGTGATCCACCCGCCTCAGCCTCCCAAAGTGCTGGGATTACAGGCGTGAGTCACCATGCCCAGCCTAGTTTTATTTTCTTAATGCAATTCTCTACAGATGTATAACAAACCTAGACAGATGTTGGGCATTTGGCTTTATGTCCCCAGAGCTGCCGTTCTGTTAGTAGCTATCTAAAGGTAATTAAAGATGAAAGGGATATATCTAAAACATTACAGAAAACTACTTCTTTTCCACCATCCCTGCAAGAGTCTGATGGAAACACAGAGCAAAAGGCAAGCCATTGGCAGGGAAGAAAGCAACGCTTGGCGTGGGAAAGAGCCTCATTGAACTCATGGACATAGAGAGTAGAAGGATGGTTACCAGAGGCTGCAAAGCGTAGTGGGGAACCAGAGGTAGGGGAGGAGACAGTTTAAGGGGGATCAAAAACATAGTTAGAAAGAATGAATAAGACCTACTATTTGATAGCACAACCAGGTGACTACAGTCAATAATAACTTAATTGTATATTTTAAAATAACTTAAAGAGTGTAACTGAATTATTTGTAGCTCAAAGGATAAATGCTTGAGGGGATGGATACCCCATTCTCTGTGATGAGCTTATTTCACATTGCATGCCTGTACCAAAATATCTCCTGTACCTCATAAATATATACATCTACTATGTACCCACAAAAATTAAACAAATAAAAAAGAACCTCAGAGTGGAACTCCTTTGGACACAGTACATTTTATTTCAGTTCTGCGTCATCATAGACGATGCTCAGCTTGAGCTGACGTGGGTATGGAGGCTCTTCAGATGAAATCCATGGAAGTGGGAGGGGTCCAGCTGGGGGTGTACTGATCTGTTCCGAAAGCATCTCCACCTTTTATATACAAAATTGGCAAAATTGCAGAAATCCAAAATTTTCAAAATATGCCATGGGCTATCAAATTCCAGGGAAGTAACCCATAAAAACCCTCCAGTTCTGGAAAATGCAACAAGAGGAAGAAGAACCAGACCTATTTAACTGACACGGGGAAATGGGGAAAGCTAAAAACCAAATTATAGGCAATCATCATGTGGAAATGGAAGCATGATTTCCTTCAGCCAGGAATACCAGAAAACCAAATAAATAAATATATCTCAACCTACTAGTATCACACTATAATATATAATTAAAATTTTAATCTAATGGAACATATTAAATAATATAGTATATAATAAATAATACATCGTATGTTTTGATGCAGACATGCAATGTGAAATAAGCACCTCATGGAGAATGGGGTATCTGACTCCTCAAGCATTTATCCTTTGAGTTATAAATAATCCAATTACACTGTTTAAGTTATATGCGATAATATTATACAACATGTAACTAACATGAAAACCATTTAATATATTAATATATGATTCATTTAATATACATAACATATAACAGTTAACTTTTAATAACCAGATGTCAAGCAATATGCTAACCGTTTAGCACGTATGAGCTTCCTCCTGTGGCTGGAGGAAGCAGGTGCTGTCATTACACGTGCATTACACACGGGGCTAGTGAGGCTCATCGCTTGTAACCAAGGAAAGGGCACAGAGCAAAGAAATAGATTCAGAGCCAGGACCCCCCAACTATCCAGAGCCCACACTTAAACACTAATTTCACTGCCACTTAGCACAACATTTAGGTTCTCATGTTCTTTTGATGCCTGCCACAAGGGATCATCTCTGAGCCAGGACAGGGGACAGGTATCAACAATTTGTGCGGCAGCAAGATCAAGAAGACCACACAGGCCTTCCTCATTTCTGGAGAGTCAATTACCTTCGGACATGACAGCTGTACTTTCTCTTTGTGGTACCTAAACAGAGCACGTGCCAATGCTGGAGCAATGGTACCCTGCTTCAGGTGCGTCCCGTGATCTCCATCTGCATCTCTGGCAGGAAGTTGGGAGCCCGACCCCCTGGGCCCTCCTGCATATGCTGGCCCAATTCAGCACCAAACCCAAAGTAAGGTGGCAGGAGTCGGGAGACACTGATTCAACTAAAGCAATACAAGTATAATAATTCAAAAATAAAACAATTTTCTGAAGTCTAGTCAATACAAGGTGTGGCCAGGGTTATATCTGGGTAGCAGCAAGGAAGGGGTAGAAATGCCCCAGCAGCCAAGAGCATCCTAACAGGAAGAATTGATTACCATAACTATAAGTAAAAATCAGGACTTAGACTCCCCTATAACTGGTAAGCTACAGTGGTAAAGAGCAGGTCTCACTCTCCTTTACAAACCGGAAGCTAAGGATTAAAGGATGCCACAAGATGAAATGTGAGAGAGTTTCTCACCCCATCTGACCACGTGCACGTGAAGCGGGGGTGGGGCTCTATTCGAGGTCACACTGGATGGAAAGGCAGGAGCCCAACCTGGCCCCCTGGTTCCCTGGCGCTCCCTGCCACCACCACAAAACTGGATGAGCTTAGGTTCATGATCAGTGAGACTTGATATTCATTCCACATTCATTATTTAAAAACAAAATCAAGGCAAAATAAAAAAAAAAAGTTTAATGACAACAGGTCTTTCTCTTAAAAAGAATAGTCTTATCACAAGCTGCTGTGTATTTGCTAGCATTATGTTAAAACAAATTTAGTAGATTTATCATAAAAATTGACATGTAAAATCTTAAATACAAATATGAAAATACAAGAGAACAGTTCTAGAATAAAACAAACCTACCCTCTCTGTAGGAAATTTTTCACTCGTAAAATACTAAAGGCTATGTCCTTAAAATAAATTTCATCAGAAACATCTTTATTGATGACTATGGATTCTGAACATTTCTTTAATAAGGAAGGAACGGAACTTGAGCGATCTATTACATAAAATAAACATGGGATTTTTTTCCTTATCAAATGAGGCTACTTGAGGAAATAGACTCTGTCACCTTCCACTAGATGGCATTAAAGTCACATAATTAGGACAGAAAAATTCACAGAGGAATGATCGATACACAAAACTACCATAGTGAGTTCATTCTCCTTCTCACCCCCACCCCCAGATTATTGGAGTTTGCTGTGTGTTTGCTTTTATGAAGACAAACCATGCTCATTATAAAAACATTTTTTGAAAAACCAATAGAATAATAAGAGAAAAAGTGCACTCTTTTTTGCCACCCTAATAACACCAGCTACGTGTATAGTGCTGGGAAACGCGCAAAGTGCTTTATATGTGTTGTTTCATTTAACCCGGATGGGAAATGAAGCCCTGTGAGATGATTATTATTACTTTGTTACGGATAAGAAAATTGAGGGTCCAAGTTAACTCATCCAGGATTACACAGGTAATAACTGACAGGACTAGGATTCACGCCTGAGTCAATCTTATTCTACAGGCTAACATCTCAAACACTTTCTCTCATGGCCAAAGTCAAGCACCTTTAGCATCTTCCTTCTCAGTCTCTGAAAGGGTCTGTTTGTCTGCGGAGATACAGCACAACAAAGGTTACCATGAGCCTGAAAGTCCTTAGATGATCCCAATGCTTGCCATAGATTTTAACACTCAATCAACCTATATAAGTTCCATCACACCTAATTATTTAACACTTACAGGGAAGAACAGAAATATTGTGTAGGTAAATTACCAACTGTGTTTTCCAACGCCTTATTTTTTAGCAAATTTAAGGCTTTAAACTTAAGTGGCATGAAATGAAATGACCCTAACTATATGCCAAAACAAGAAACCACTGAGAAAAATATTTCAAGTGACTCTGTAACATAGTCCTTTGACTGTATGTCATTACTGGGATCTATTTTAAAGACTGGCCAGGCACAGTAGCTCACGCCTATAATCCCAGCACTTTGGGAGGCCGAGGTAGGCAGATCATTTGAGGTCAGGAGTTGGAGACAAGTCTGACCAACATGGTGAAACCTCATCTCTACTAAAAATACAAAAATTAACTGGGGGTGGTGGCGCATGCCTGGCTTAGCTACTCAGGAGGCTGAGGCAGGAGAATCGCTTTAACCCGGGAGGCAGAGGTTGCAGTGAGGCGAGATTGCATCACTGCACTCTAGCCTGGGCAACAGAGTGAGACCCCATCGCAAAAAAAAAGAAAAGAAAAGTAAAGAAAAAGAACTACCAAGGAATCTTAAATCTTATTTAGTGGTTTAGTAGTTTCTTAATACTTACACTCATATGGTCATTTGAAACTATACAGGTATACTGTAAGATAATACAAGAGATAATTGTTGGTATTATTAGAAACCAAGATTTTCAGTATAAGAGAAATGAGATACAAGTAGAGGGTAAACATAGGTTTTTTTAAAGGCCTGTAAGTATTTAATTTAAATAAGAAGCATATCTATTAACTTGTGATTTTTAGAAATACGTTTCCTAGTTCTGTCCATCGAAAGGTCTAGAAGCAATGTTACCCCTTCCCCAGGAAAATTAGCTCCCCGGTCCCATCATTTGGTTTCTATTACTGTTCTTTCTGAGAAGGAATCTGGGACCACTGGAGAAGTAGCCTATTTAATGTCAGGGTCAGGGAATGTACAAAGTGAGACTGGGCCAGCTTATGTCAGAAAAGAAGGAAACATCCAGAGACTAGTAGACCAATGTCTAAAGGACATGAAAGCCTGTCCCTGGGGACTCCAAATGACCCAATTTCTGATGATATAAGCATCACAAAAATAATAATAATTTATTGAAACATTAAACATATCAAAATGTTTAAGTCTATGCTGATACTCAAAAGAAGAGAAATCCCATACAGCAAAACAAAAAGTTGTGACCAATTAAGATGGCTGTTTCACCAATACATTACTCTAAAAACTGGTTAATAAAAGGAAAGAATTAAACAATTATTTTGCCTTTTTAATAGGAATTGTATTTCAGTGAAACCAAATAAGTTCAGTTGAGATGATAGAAAGTTTGTTTTTACAGAAAAATGCCAGTTAGTGAATGTTAAACATATGAAAGAACTAGAACATTTCAACTTTGCACCTCCCAGTAGAACAATTGATTCAGGTAGGGGTCATTAATGGAAAACAAAAGCAATAGCAATTCTTATCTGGAAATATCTTTACCTGGGGAACTGGATTTTCACAGTGTATCCAGTCATCACCCCCTGGACTAGTGGCTGATGACCTTTGCAATGGAGACATCAGCTGTCACTCCCTAACCCAATGATGAAACTCCATGTCAGGAATAGTAGACGCGCCTGACATTATGTGCCTTCTATTGTGATGAGGTAAATAATTTAACCTGAATCTAAACATACCTTTAGACCTGTTAAAGAAAAATGAAAATGGAGGCTGGGTGTGGTGACTCACACCTGTAATCCCGGCACTTTGGGAGGTCGAGGCAGGTGGATCACCTGAGGTCAGGAGTTCAGGACCAGCCTGGCCAACATGATGAAACCCAGTCTCTACTAAAAATACAAAAAATTAGCCAGGCATGGTGGCAGGCACCTGTAATCCCAGCTACTCGAGGGGCTGAGACAGGAGAATTGCCAGGAGGTGGAGGTTGCAGTGAGCCGAGATGGTGCCATTGCACTCCAGCCTGAGCAACAAGAGGGAAACTCTATCTCAAAGAAAGAAAGAAAGAAAGAAAGAAAGAAAGAAAGAAAGAAAGAAAGAAAGAAAGAAAAGAAAAGAAAAAGAAAAATGGACTGAGCAAGGTGGCTCACTCATGCCTGTAATCCCAGAACCTTGGGAGGCCAAGGCAGGCAGATCATGAGGTCAGTTCAAGACCAGCCTGGCCAACATGGTGAAACCCCGTCTCTACTAAAAATACAAAAATTAGCTGGTCCTGGTGGCACTGGTCCTGTAATCCCAGCTACTTGGGAGACTGAGGCAGGAGAATTGCTTGAACTGGGACCCGGGAGGTGGAGGTTGCTGTGAACTGAGATCGTGCCACTGTACTCCAGCCTGGGCTACAGAGCAAGACTCCGTCTCAAAATGGAAAAAAAAAAAAAGAAAAAAGAAAAAGAAAAATGGAGACCACAGGTTAGAGATAACCTAAAGCCAACTGCCCATAACCATGTAATCAAAACTTTAATTCATCCTGATTTCCCCTAAATGCTAGTTCTAATCATAAATGAAATACAAGATGTAAGTCTTATGGCCTTGTCAGCATGACTCAGTGAAATTAAATCAAACAGCTATAAACAAATTAGCTAAAAGAACTCTGTTTGCCTTTCAAAAAAAGAAAATATTATAGCCAATCACAAAAAAAAATCAAAATACTTTCTCCTTAAACTCTGTGGAAACTGCTAATTACACAGTGCACTTCCTACCACTTGGTTTGAAGTCTCCTGGATTGCGATCTGTAGTTTTAAATGACAATACAATTTTACATTTGTCCTACTTGATCTGATTTTATTTTTGATAGACTAAACTTTCAGTGTCTAGAAAATCCAGAGGATAGGGTAGTAAGTGAAACATTCCCACAAGGAAACAATCAGACAATTTCAGATTGTGGAACTCTTATTTTTGAGACAGAATTTCACTCACTCTGTTGCCCAGGCTAGAGTGCAATGGCACGATCTCTGCTCACTGCAGCCCCTGCCTCCCAGGTTCAAGCAATTCTCCTGCCTCAGCATCCTGAGTAGCTGGAACTACAGGCATGTACCAGCATGCCGGGCTAATTTTTGTATTTTCAGTAGAGACAGGGTTTCACCATGTTGGCCAGGCTAGTCTCGAACTCCTGACCTCAAGTGATCCACCCACCTCACCAAAGTGCTGGGATTATAGGCATGAGCCACCACGCCCAACCCAGATTGTGGGACCTTCTATGAGTTGAGTGGACTGCTCTTTTCAAAAAATTAACTCATTTTGCCTGAGCAACAAGAGGGAAACTCTGTCTCAAAAAAAAAAAAAATGAATAAAATACCACATTTAAATAAAAAGTTTGAGACAGATGTGGAGCAAGATGGTGGAATAGAAAGCTCCACTGATTGTCCCCGCCTTCCCCACCCTCACCAGCCTGAGCCCAGCAAGTATACCCATTTAACTATCTATGCAGAAAGAAACACCTTCATAAGAACCAAAAATCAGGTGAGTACTCAGCCTGTGGATTTAACTTCATATCACTCATAGAGTCACTGAAGAGACAGAATAAACAGTCCTGAACTGTCGATGCCACCCCTCCCACCCCTGGCAGTGGCGGCATGGTGCTGAGAGCTTCTCTGGGTGCCAGGGGGTGGACAGCACAGCAATTGTGAGGCGTTGAACTCAGTGCTGTGCTGTTAGAGCAGAAAGGAAACCTGGAGAAAACTCAGCTGATGCCTGCCCACGGAGGGAGCATTTAAACCAGCCCCAGCCAGAGGGGAATGACCGACCCCAGGGGACCAAACTTGAGTGCCTGAAAACCCTGCCATTGAGGGCTACAGTGCTCTGTGTCTCCAAGTAAACTTGAAAGGGAGTCTAGGCTGTAAGAGCTGCAACTCTCAGTCAAGTCCTAGTGCAGAATTAGGCTCAGAGACAGTGGACTCAGGGGGCACATGGCACACTGAGACACCAGCTGGGGCAGCCAAGGGAGTGCTGGCATCACCCCTCTCCTAACCCCAGCCTGCACAGCTGGAGGCTCCAAGAGACCCCTTCCTTCCATTTGAGGAGAGCAGAGGGAAGACTGGGGAGGACATTGTCTTGCATCTAGGATACCAGCTCAGCCACAGAGAACAGGGAACTGGTCAGTCATGAGGCCCCCATTCCAGACCCTACCTCCCAGATGGCATTTCGAGACACACCCTGTGCCAGAAGGGAACCTGCTGTCTTGAAAGGAAGGACTCAATCCTGCCAGCATTCATCACCTACTAACTGAAGGGCCCTTGGGCCCAGAATAACCAACAGTGAAACTCAGGTACTACATCAGGGTCTTGTATCTCTGAGGCTTGCAGGCTTTGAGTGAGACTCAGCACATTCCCAGCTGCAGTGGCTATGGAGCAAACTCTTTCTGCTTGAAAAAAGCAAAGGGAACAGTAAAGAGGACTTTGTCTTATACCTTAGGTACCTGCACAGCCACAGGGGGGTAAAGCACCAAGCAGGCTCTTGGGGTGCCAGATTCCAGGGCTTGACTTTTGGATGGCATTTCTGGACCTGCCCTAAGCAAGAGTACACTGCCCTGAAGGGGAAGTCCTGGGTCAGGGAGCATTCATAACACACTGACTTAAGAAGCCTTGGGCCTTAAGGGAACATGGGCAGTAGTCTGGCAGTACTCCTCGTGGACTTTGGTGGCAGAGGCTACAGGATGAGACTCCTCTGCTTTTGGAAAGGGGAGGGAAGAGCCGGAAGAGCTGTGTCTTGTGGTTTGAATGTCAGCTCAGCTGTAATACAGTAGAACACCAGGTAGACATCTACAGTTTTTGACTCTAGTTCCTGACTCTGCAACGGCATCTGACTCCCCAGTGGCACTTCTGATCTCACCCAGGGCCTAGGGGACCTCACCTTCCTGAAGGGAAGGAGTCAGGCCTGGTTAGCTTTGCGACCTGCTGATTGTAGAACCCCATGGCCTTGACTGAACATAGGCAGTAGCCAGGGAGTGGTTACAGCAGGCCTTGGACCAGACCCAGTGCAGTCACAGTAGTGGTGGCCACAGGGGTTCCTGTGTCACTCCATCCCCAGCTTTAGGTGGTTCAGAACGGGGAGAGAGAGAGCGAGAGAGAGAGAGAGAGAGAGAGAGAGAGACTCTGTATGTGTGGGAAAAATTAAAGGAAGAGAACAAGAGTCTCTGTGGTAATCCGGAGAAAGCTCCCAGGTCTGGTCCAAGATCATCAAGGTGGTACCTCTGCGAGTCTGCAAGAACTACAGCATTACTTGGCCTGGGATGCCCCCTAAAGCAGATGCAACTTATATCACAGCATCTAAGTCCTTTCAAATATATGGAAAGCCTTCCCAAAATGGATGACTACAAACAAGCCCAGACATGAAGACTGCAACAAATGCCTAACTCCTCAATCACCAGACACCAAAGAACATCTGCTAGCATCATTGCCATCCAGGGAAACATGACCTCACCAAATGAAGGATATAAAGCACTAGCAATTGGGAAACTCAAAGAAAATCAAGATAACATGAAGAAGAAATTCAGAGTTCTATTAGATAAATTTAACAAGGAGATTGAAAACATTTTTAAAAAGCAAGCAGAAACTCTGGAGCTGAAAAATGCAATTGGCATACTGAAGAACGCATCAGCATCTTTTAGTAGCAGAACTGATCAAGCAGAAGAAATAATTAGTAAGCTCAAAGACAGGCTATTAGAAAACACACAGTCAGAGGGGCCAAAAGAATAAAAAAAAAAAATGAAGCATGCCTACTGGATCTAGAACATAGCCTCAAAAGGGCAAATCTGAGAGTTATTGTCCTTAAAGAAGAGGTAGAGAAAGAGATAGGAGTAGAAAATTTATTCAAAGAGATAATAATGGAGAACTTCCCAGACTGAGAGAAAGATATCAATATCCAAGTCCAAGAGCACCAAGCAGACTTAATCAAGAAAACCAAACAGATTTAACCCAAAAGCTACCTCAAGGCATTTAATAATTAAGCTCCCATATGTCAAGGATTAAGAAAAGGATCCTAAATGCAGCAAGGGAAAAAAAAACAGATAACATACAATGGAGCTCCAATATGTTAGGCAGCAGACCTTTCAATGGAAACCTTACAGGCCAGAAGAGAGTGTTATGACATATTCAAAGTGCTGAAGGAAAATAACTTTTACCCTAGAATAGTATATCCAGCAAAAATATCCTTCAAACATGAAAAAGAAATGAAGACTTTCCCAGACAAACAAAAGCTGAGAGATTTCATCAATGCCAGGCCTGTCCTATAGGAAATGCTAAAGGGAGTATTTCAATCAGCAAGAAAAGGACATTGATGAGCAATAAATAATCACCTGAAGGTGTAAAACTCACTGGTAATAGTAAGTACACAGAAAAACACAGAATATTATCGCACTGAAACTGTGGTGTAGAAACTACTCTTATCCTAAGTAGGAAGACTAAATTATGAACCAGTCAAAGATAATAACTACAAAAACCTTTCAAGACATAGTCAGTGCAATAAGATATAAATAGAAACAACAAAAAGTTAAACAGAAGTTAAGATGTAGAGTTTTCATTAGACTTATTTTTGCCTGTTTGTTTACGCATATAATGTTAAGGTGTTTTCAGGTTAAAATAATGGGTTATAAGGTAGTATTTGCAAGCCTTATGATAACCTCAAACCAAAAAACATACAATGGATACACAAAACATAAAAAGCAAGAAACTAAATCACATCACTAGAGAAAATTACCTTCACTAGAGGAGGACAGGAAAAGGAAGAAAAGAGAGAAGGAATAGAAGACCAGAAAACAAATAACAAAATGGCAGAAAAAAGTCCTTATTTTTCAATAATAACATTGAATGTAAATGCACTAACCTCTTCAGTCAAAAGACATAGACTGGCTGAATGGATGAAAAATCAAGACCCATAGACCTGTTGCCTACAAGAAACATACTTTACCTATAAAGACACACATAGTCTGAAAATAAAAGGATGGAAAAAGATATTCCATGCCAATGAGAACCAAAAAAGGGCAGAAGTCACTATACTTAAATTATAGAAAATAGATTTCAAGACAAAAACTATAAGAAGAGACAAAACAGGTCATTCTATAATGATAAAGGGGTCAGTTCAGCAAGAGGATATAACAATTTTAAATGTATATGCACTTAACACTGGAGCACCCAGATATATAAAGGATATGTTATTAGAGATAAAGAGAGAGAAGCTCCAGTACAATAATAGCTGGATACTTCAACACCCCACTTTCAATATTGAACAGATCTTCCAGGCACAAAATCAACAAAGAAACATCAGACTTAATCTGCACTATAGACCAAATGGATCTAATAGATATTTACAGAACATTTCATCCAAGAACTGTAGAATACACATTCTTTTCCTCAGGACATGGATTATTCTCAAGGATAGACCATATGTTAGGTTACAAAACAAGTCTTAAAACATTCAAACAAATTGAAATAATATCAAACATCTTCTCTGACCACAATGGAATAAAACTAGAAATTAATAACAAAAGAACTTTTGAAGCCATACAAATACATGGAAATTAAGCAATATGCTCCTAAATGACCAGTGGATCAATGAAGAAATTAAGAAGGAAATTGAAAAATGTCTTGAAACAAAGATAATGGAAACTCAACATACCAAAATCTATCGGATACAGCAAAAGCAGTACTAAAAGGGACATTTATAGCTCTAAGTGCCTACATCAAAAAAGAAGAAAAACTTCAAATGATGCATCTTAAAGAACTAGAAAAGCAAGAGCAAACCAAACCCAAAATTAGTAAAAGAAAATAAATAAGAAAAATCAGAGCAGAAAGAAATGAAATTGTAATGAAAGAAAATAATACAAAAGATCAACCAATCAAAAAGTTGTTTTCTTTAAATGTTAAACAAAATTGGCAGACCTTTAACCAGACTAAGAAAAAAAGAGAGAAGATCCAAATAAATAAAATCAGAAAAGAAAAAGGAGACATTAAAACCGGTACTGCAGAAATTAAAATGATTATTATTAGCTACTATAAGCATTTATATGCCAACAAATTGGAAAATTTAGAAGAACTGGAAAAATTCCTAGTGACATGCCTATCGAGATTGAACTAAGAATAAATGCAAAACCAGAATAGACCAATAACAAGTAACAAGATCAAAGACATAATAAAAAGTCTCTCACTAAAGAGAAGCCCAGGACCTGATGGCTTCACTGATGAATTCTACCAAACATTTAAAGAAGAATTAATACTAATCCTACTCAGACTATTAAAAACAATAGATGAGAAGGGAATACTTATGAATTCATTCTATGAGGCCAGTATTACCCTGATACCAAAACCAGACAAAGACACATAAAACAAAATCTACAAGTAAATATACCTGATGAATACTGAAGCAAAAATCCTCAACAAAATACTAGGAAACTGAATTCAACAATACATTCAAAAGATCATTTATCACAACCAAGAGGGATTTATCCCTGGGATGCAAGGATGGTTCAACATACACAAATCAATCAATGTGATACATTATATGAACAAAATGAAGGATAAAAGCCATATGATCGTTTCAATTGATGCTGAAAAAGCATTTGATAAAACTTGACATCCTTCATAATAAAAACCTTCAAAAACTGGTGATAGAAGACACATAGCTCAACATAATAAAAGCCATATATGACAGACCCACAGAGAGTATCATACTGAATGGGGAGAAACTGAAAGCCTTTCCTCTAAGATCTGGAACACAACGAGGATGTCCACTGTCACCACTGTTATTCGACATAGTACTGAAAGATCTGGAACACAACGAGGATGTCCACTGTCACCACTGTTATTCGACATAGTACTGAAAGTCCTCTCTAGAGCAATGAGACAACAGAAAGATATAAAAAGTATCCAAATTGGAAATGAAGAAGTCAAATTATCCTTGTTTGCAGATGATATGATCTTATTTTTGGAAAAACCTGAAGACTCCACAGGAAAACTATTAGAACTGATAAACAAATCCAGTAAAGTTGCAGGATACAAAATCAACATATAAAAATCAGTAGCATTTCTATGTGCCAACAGTGAACAGTCTGAAAAAGAAATTTAAGAGTAATCCCATTTACGATAGCCACACATGAAATTAAATACCTAGGAATTCACTTAACCAAAGGAGTGAAAGCTCTCTATAATAGAAACTATAAAACATTGATGAAAGAAACTGAATAGGGCACCAAACAATGGGAAAATATTCCATGTTAATGAATTGGAAGAATCAATATTGTTAAAATGTCCATACTACCCAAAGCAATCTACAGATTCACTGCAATCTCTATGGAAATACCAATGACAGCCTTCACAGAAATAGAAAAAAAAAAAAAAAAACCCGAAATTTATATGGAACCACAAAAGATCCAGAATAACCAAAGCTATCCTAAGCAAAAAGAACAAAACTAGAGGAATCACATTACCTGACTTCAAATTATACTACAGAGCTATAGTAGTCAAAACAGCATGGTACTGGCATAAAAACAGACACATGGATCAATGGAACAGAATACAGAACCCAGAAACAAATGCACAACCTACAGTGTACTCATTTTTGACAAAGGTGCCAAGAGCATACACTGGGGAAAAGACAGTCTCTTCAATTAATGGTGCTGGGAAAACTAAATATCCATATGCAGAAGAATGAAACTAGACCCCTATCCATCACCATATACAAAAATCAAATAAAAATGGATTAAAGATTAAATCTAAGACCTCAAACTGTAAAACAACCGCAAGAAGACATTAAGGAAAATCTCCAGGACATTGGTCTGGGCAAAGATCTTTTGAGCAATACCCCACATGCACAAACAACCAAAGCAAATATGAACAAATGGGATCACATCAAGTTAAAAGGCTTCTGCACAGCAAAGAATACAATAAAAAAAGTGAAGAGACAACTTACAGAATGGGAGAAAATATTTGCCGACTATTCATCTGACAAGGAATTAATAACCAAAATACGTAAAGAGCTCAATCAACTCTACAGGAAAAAAGTCTAATAATCTGATCTTAAAAATGGACAAAAGATTTGAATAGACATTTCTCAAAAGAAGACATACAAATGGCAAACAGGCTTAAAGGAGCTCAATATTGTTAATCATCAGGGAAATGTAAATAAAAACTACAATGAGATATCATCTTGCCCCAGTTAAAATGACTTATATCTAAAAGGCAATAACAAATGCTCGTGAGGATGTGGAGAAAAGAGAACCCATGTACACTGTTGGTGGCAATGTAAATTAGTACAACTACTATGGAGAACAGTTTGGAGGCTCCACAAAATAACTAAAAATTAAGCTGCCATGTGATCTAGCAATCCCACTGCTGGGTATATACCCAAAAGAAAGGAAATCAGTATATCAAAGAGATATCTGTGCTTCTATGTTTGTTGCAGTACTGTTTGCAATAGCTAAGATTTAGAAGCAACCTAAGTATCCACCAATAAATGAATGGATAAAGAAAATGTGGTACTTATACCCAATGGAATACTATTCAGCTATAACAAAGAACAAGATCCAGTCATTTGTAACAATATGGATGAAACTGGAGATGATTTGTTACGTGAAATAAGCCAGGCACAGAAAGACAAACATTGCATGTTCTCTTTTATTTGTGGGATCTAAAAATCAGAACAATTGAACTCATGGACATAGAGAGTAGGATGGTTACCAGAGACTGAGAAGGGTAATGGAGGCTGAGTGGAGGTAGGGATAGTAAACAGATACAAAAAAAAAAAAAAAAAGAAAAGAAAAGAAAAAAGAAAAAGAATGAATTAGACCTACTATTTGATAGCACAACAGAGTGACTATATTCAATAATAACTTAATTGTACATTTGAAAATAAAGAATGTAATTGGATTGTTTGTAATTCAAAGGATAAATGCTAGAGGGGATGGATACCCCATTTGATACCCCCATTACCCAAGTGCTGATTTCACATTGCATGCCTATATCAAAATATCTCATGTACCCCATAAATACACACACCTGCTATGTACCCACAATTTTTTTTATAAATAAAATATTTGAGGTGGGGGGAGGGACTCTTCTAGAATAAAAGAAACATAATGAACATGACAAATATACAAGCAGTCTCATAAATACACTGGATTCTGATTTGGAAAAAAAAAAGGCATGAAGTTATTTAGAGAAATTAAAAAATTTGAAATATAAAATGTGTATAAGATAGTATTAGGGAATGCTGCTAATTCATTAGTTGTGATTATGTACGAGAATGTCTTCACTTTTTTTAGATGGATGCCTAAGTGTTTAAGGGTAAAAATTTAAAAGTTTATATTTGTAAAGGTTCCAACCACAAAATACATACATAAACAGAGATGAAGTAAATATAGCAATTATTTACAAATTTAAATTTAATGTCTAGACTTTTTAGAATATAAGTTCAAATATATATCATTTAAAATAGTTTTGAAATCAATTACATGGGATACTCTTAAACATTGTATTTTGGTACAGTCAAGTTTTTCCTAGTAAATGGGCACTACCGTATATTTGGAGAAAAGATATTGTAAGTGAAGTCTTTTCTCAGTTTGGTATCAAGAATATAGATAACATATTTGAATAGAGGAGTGTATTTAACTTATAGAGAGCCAAACTTTAAACATAAGATTCATTCTCTAGGTCAATGAATGATTGACAGAGAAAGGCAGAGAGAGAGAGAGAGAGAGAGACAGAGAGAGAATACCAATAAATACTATACATAAAGTACTTAATACATGTGCTTAAGTGTTTTGCATGCATTATCTCATTTCATCCTCACAATATCCTATGCAGTCATAAAAAGGAATGAGATAGTGTCCTATCCTTATTCATGTGTTCACTGAAGTAGCACTTTTCATTTTCTTCAAGAATTTTTCCTTTGCATTCACAATTTGGTTAACTATTTTGCACAACAGGCCTACGTTTTGGCCTGTCTCAACTTTCAACATGCCTTCCTCACTAAACTTAATCATTTCTAGCTTTTGATTTAAAGTAAGAGATTTGCAACTCTTCCTTTCACTTGAACTTAGAAGTCATTGCAGGGTTATTAATTGGCTTAATTTCAATATTATTTTGTCTCAGGGAATATGGAGGCGCAAGGAGAGGGACAGAGATGGGAATGGCTGGTTAGTGGAGCAGTCAGAACACACACAACATTTATTAAGTTCATCATCCTATATGGGCACGGTTCATGGCTCCCCAAAACAATTACAATAGTAACATCAAAGACCACTGAACACAGATTACTATAACAGATTAATAATAATGAAAAAGTTTGACATATTTCAAAAATTGCCAAAATGTGACACAGAGGCATGAAGTGAGCACACGCTGTTGGGAAAATGGTGCTGATAGACTTTTCTGAGTTAGGGTTGCTACAATTATTTAATTTGTAAAAAACACAGTATCTGTGAAGCATAATAAAACAGGGTATGCCTGTGCTAACTGAGAAACTTACTATGTCAAAGCACTTCACAGGCAGGGGATAAAATGAGGCTGTGGGATGGAATGGTTGACCTAGGATCTCATTGCTAGAGCCCAACTTCAAACCAAGATCTGGTTGTATCTCCAGACTAAGCTCTTGGCCACAGTAGCCCCTGACCCGATCCTTTCTAATGTGAGAAACCAGAAGTCTACATAAAATTCCAAAACCTGCAACACAATTTGAAAGAAAAAAACTGCAAAAGTCAAGGAGAGTATCTGCGGATGTTGCAAATGATCCATTCTAAGACAAAAGCCTCTTGAGCTCTCTCTACATTTTGAAAGTTTGAAAATACTAAGTAGACTCCTCCAGCCAAGTTAATTCCTGCACATCAGCTGTAAATGTCAGCAAACACACCTTGCTTGGGATCCCACACGGGGGATGATGAGAACTCAGGCTATAGGGGCAGAGCCGTGTCCTGGGGAGGCTCAGTCACACTGAGAAGTGGGAATCTTCTGAGACAAGGGGAGCGTCTGGCCTGGAGGGTACATGACCTTATTTGTTTTTTAGTTTTTGATTGCTTTGTGACAAATTACTACACATTTAGTGGCTTACAGCAATACTCACTTATTAGTTCACAGTTCTGTAGGTCAGAAGTCCAGCAGGATATGTCTGGGTTCTCTGCTCAGACTGAAGTCAAAGTGTCAGCCACTGTGCTCTCATCTGGGGCTTGGGGTCTCCTTCCAAGGTTATTCTTGTGATTGACAGAATTCATTTCCTTTTGGCTGTGGGACTGAAGTCCCTGTTTCCTCTCTGGCTGTTAGCTGGGACCGCTCTCAGCTCCTGGAGGCTGCCCACATTCCTCCTGTGGCCTCCATATTTAAGCCAGCAACAGTGCATCAGATCCTTCTCTGACTTCTGGCCAGGTGCGGTGACTCACGCCTGTAATCCCAGCACTTTGGGAGACCAAGGTGGGATGATCACCTGTGGTCAGGAGTTCAAGACCAGACTGGTCAACATGGTGAAACCCCGTTTCTACTTAAAAATACAAAAGTTAGCCAGGCATGGTGGCAAACGCCTGTAATCCCAGATATTTGGGAGGCCGAGGCAGGAGAATCGTATGAACCCGGGAGGCAGAGGTTGCAGTGAGCTGAGATTGTGTCACTGCACTCCAGCCTGGGCAATGGAGCAAGACTCTGTCTCAAAAAAAAAAAAAAAAAAAAAGAATTCTCCGACTTCTGCTGCTACTGGCAGCCAAAGTAAACTCTGCTTTTAAAGGGTTCACCTGGCTGGGTCAGGCCCACTGGAATAACTTCTATATCTTAAGGTCAACTGACTTGGGACTTTACATCTGCAAAATCCCCTCACAGCAGTACCTAGGTTAGTGTTTGGTGAGTAATCTGGGAATCTTGGGAGTCATCTTTGGAATCCTTCCCTCCATGGTTTTAGAAAGGTCAGTCTGGCCATAGTGTGGATAACATATTGGGAGGGACAAGACAGACAGCAAGGGGGATCTACTAAAAGCTGTGGCAATCATCCTGAAAGACAGAGGAATGGGCTTTGGATGAGTGAGAAATGATTTAGACACAGCATAAAGACTTCTTGCTGGCTGATTAGTTGTGGGAGGGAGGGGAGGGAGAGTCAAGGTGGACTCCCAGGTTTTGCCTCAAACAACTGAGTAAGTGAAGTTGCCATCCAAAAAGATACTATGGATAAACAGGTTTTGGAGTGGAAGATAATGAATTATTCCTCTTCATGTTGAGTTTGAAAGGAAGACAACCAAATGAATGATAAAAATGGGGGATCACTGGTTAACGCAGGGGTTCTCCAATGGAGTGATTTGGCTCCACAGAGGACACTTGGCCATGTCTGAAGACATTTTTGGTTGCCATAATAGTGGAGGCATTATCCACATTGAGCAGGTAGAAAGCAGGAGTAAAAAATCCCACAACACACAGGACAGCAAAGGTTTTGCTGCCAAATGTCAATAGTGCTGAGGCTGACAAACCCTGAGTCAGAGGCCAGAAATTCAAGCCACAGGAGTGAAGAAGAGGGCCCAGAACAGAGCCCTGCAGAACCCCAGCCTCAGAGCAACGGAAGCCAGCCCGGAGCCTGAGAAGAAGCCAGAGAAGGGGAGGCCAACCAGATGCACAGTGCTGAAAAGCAGGCAGAGAAAGAGGTGTTGATTCTGGCAGGTGTCAAGAGCTGCTGCGAGTCAAGCAAAATGAGGAGTAAAAAACCATCATTGGATTTAGGGTGACCGAGGCCACCGGAGGCTGTGCCTGAACAGTTTCAGTTGAGTCATGGGAGCGGACGGCTGTCTGCACTGAGTGAAGAGTGCACTCTTGAGAGAGGAGGTTGGGGCAGCAGCCACCGGAGACCAGGCTTCTGAAGACCTGGAGACACCTCAAAAGGGATGTGGGTTGAAGGGATTTGTTGCCATGGAGAGAACTGAGATCTGCAAATGCTGATGGGAAGGAGAAGAGAGAGGAGGAGATCACAGAGTGAGGCACCTGAGAAAAGTGTAAGAACAGAACTAAGGGCACAATGTCTCTTCCAGGCCCTGCCAGCAAGTGCCCCCTAAGTGCTGCATCCCAGGTGTGCACCTGAGTCCCAGTCCTGCCCAGGAGAGACTGGCCTGATGATGGAGAAGGAGAAGAGGTGCCCCCAGCAACAGGTGTAGGTGCAGCTGCAGGTGGGCTTGGCAGTTTGAAAGGTGGAATGCTGGGGAGACTTATCCTCCATGTAAGCAGCAGGGATCACTTTTGAAAATAAAGGAGAAAGAAATGGATCAGAGGCTTGAGGCGGGTGTGGAGGGCTGTTCTGTCTAGAGAACCCCAGCAGGACTCTCAGGCAGGGCACAGTCTTTTTCCTTGTTATTTCTTTCCCGAGATTTTTTTTTCTCTTGGAAAATTCTCATCAAAGTTCCATGCAAGACCATTTAAGGGTTAACACATTTTCCTCCAAAATGACTGCAGTCCCTCTACTGAAATTCATTTTATGAGTCCAGTCTGTTGAAAGATAAGGAAACTATTACAGTGGAGATGGAAGATGGAAATTAGGCTGAGAGAGCAAAGAAGGGTGAAAAAGATATGGACATATATATCCATGGCACAAATTTTAATGATTTCTGTAAAGTATAATTGAGGGAAATTACAGGAAGTTTCATTTGATTTTCTTAGAGGTCCTGAAACTCACGAGTGTTACAGAGTTATAGTATTTACAGAAAGAAAGGCTATTAAAATTCAAGAGAATTTGGAAGGAACTGACATCCTTTTTTAAAATTCCTTTACATTGCAAAAGATGACCTAAGCTATTCTTTAAAATTCAACTTCTCTGATTTTATTCTCACAGTAGTGCAGTTAACTGCAGATAACATTAGTTCTTCCTATCAAATCATTGTGTTATTCCACCAAGGTCGTGTGATGGGGATGAGGGGGAGGGCGGCTTCGTAAAAGGCACCTGGGACTCCCACTACTAGCATTCCTTTGCGAAAAATTAGAAATCTTTAGGAAAGGGGGAAGGAAAAAGAGGGCAGAGTCCAGCCGAAGAGCCGACCTCAAAGAACCATTTCGGGGTATTTCTTTTCTCTTCACTGCTTGGGAACTGCCTTCAGTTCACCCACCACTTCCGAAGTGGCTTCACTTCTAAGGGGAGAGGCCAACGTCCCAACAGAGGGTCTTTCACTTCTTTCCGCCATTTGTTAAATGGCTCCATAAATTAGTTGTTTTACATAAAATTTGGAACTACGATCTGGGAGGCCTAGGGGCTGCACCACCAGTAAGTCGCTGACTCAACCTGGGCCCTTTAACCCCCAAACCCAAACTCTTTCCTGGATCGATCAAACCGCTGGCCCCAACCTAAAAGCCTCCTCCACCGCCAAAAGTCAGGAAGGGTTGGTCCTTTTGTTTTTCAAATGAATTGAAATTAGATCCACAGCCCCGCGTAACGCTGGGGAATACCCAGGGAGAGGCCAGCTTCCAGGAGGTCAGCCCCAACACCACGGGCAGGAATTTGGAGGGATGGGGAGGTCTCCTCATCTCTGAGCCTTGAGCACCAGGCCTCAATTTTCTCCTCTTTCTCACAGGTGCCCGACTCCGAGTCCGGGAGGCGGGCGCTCTTCCCAGGTACCCAGCCCAGCGCGGCGCGTCAACCTGGGTCCATCCTCCGCCACCCTACAGCGCGGGGAGCAGGGGAGGCCGAGAGCCGGGCAGCGTGGGGGGACGGGAGAACCCGGGCAGCAGCATCCCCCGGAGGCAGCAGGACAGGACGGCTGGCGTCGGACGCATTGCAGAGACGTCCCTGTTTTCGGCTTGTCCCCCGACAGCCGGCAGAGAGCTTGACTCCCTCCGCACTGCGCTCCAGAGACCACAGCGCGGAGAAACCTTGCGGGGCCCCGGACTCCCAGGCTTGGGAAAAGCGATGACTGCCCTGGACGGCTGCGGCGCCCGAGATTTCCAGGGTCCCGACCCTCCCTGGGGTACGCGCGACTTCGGCGCAGATGTCAGTCCACTGCCTTCGCGCGTTGAGGGCGCGAGGACTCCGGACGACCCCAGGGCTACTGTCCACGCCCAGCCCCTCGTTCTCCACCGTGCCACCTCCCTCTGCGGCTCTAGCCTGGAGATCTACGGACTTCATTGCGATCTCTTGAGCAGTGCAGTTGCCCTCTACCCTAGCCCCGAGTCCCGGGTAACCCAGGGGCCCCGGCGAGGCGAGTTTCGTTGGGGGAGGAAGTCCCCAGGCGAGAAAAGGGGCTGCGCATTGGACGGGGCTCCCAAGCCAGAGCCCTGGGGGCCTTGAGGAGTCGTGGTACCGTCTAGGAAAGTCGGGGCTGCAGGGCCCATGAAATCAGACGAGGCTACGGACTTAGGGTCCCTGCAACCAAGACTGCGAGCGACTGTGGACTCGGGACGGATCGCACAAAGGAGGAAGAGGGAATCAGAGGGGCGTCCGGTCGGGGACGTGTCAGGCCTGGGCGGGGCAGAAAACTGACACCGGGGCGAGGACAAGAATTTCGCTCCTCCAGGGCTGCCAGGGGAGGGGCTCGCCACCGTCACTCTCCTTGGGCTCTGGCCCCGACGGTGTTTAAAGGGCGGAGGGCTGGGCCGGGCTGGTCGCACCCCGGGGCTGCTGGTGGCCAAGCTGGATGGGTCGCCCATGAGCCTCGGTGCGGCACCGCTGGCCCAGACCCGGGCGCGGCTGGACATGGCCACCTACTGCAAAGACCCGGGCCCCTCCTCGGCCCCGCCCGGCCAGGCCCGGGCCACCGCGCACCCCCCGGCCTATGAGCATAGTGATCTGGGCGCAGTGGGCGGGGGCCCGCGCCTGTGGGTGAATGCGCCAGCGCTCAGATCCAAGTCCTGCGCTTCAGGTCCCGGGCCCGTGCCGCCCTACGCGGCCCCCGGCTACGGGGCTCCCGGCCCGCTCCTTGGCGCCCCGGGTGGCCTGGCGGGCGCCGACCTCTCCTGGCTGAGCCTCTCCGGCCAGCAGGAGCTGCTGAGGCTGGTGCGGCCGCCCTATTCCTACTCGGCGCTCATCGCCATGGCCATCCAGAGCGCGCCCCTGCGGAGGCTGACTCTCAGCCAGATCTACCAGTACGTGGCTGGCAACTTCCCTTTCTACAAGCGCAGCAAGGCGGGCTGGCAGAACTCCATCCGCCACAACCTGTCGCTCAACGACTGCTTCAAGAAGGTGCCCCGCGACGAGGACGACCCAGGTAAGAGCGGCGCGCCGGCTCGCTCCGTCTAGGACTCCCGGTCTTTCCGCCGTGCTGCGCGCACTCGGCGGGTGGCAGCGACCTCGGACAACCTAATTCCTCCCTGCGCGTTGGGGATACCCGGGGGAGAGAGAGAAGGGGGAGATGTGCTTAGCCATGAACAAGTTCTCAGACAGCGGCAGTGCCCACAGGCCCGCGTTTACAGTGCGGCGGTCCCGGGGCTCTCAATCTCTGTGCGCTCCTTCGGAGGAAGAAGCGGGAGAGCCAGCACGCTGGGTGACCTTGGGAGTGACTCAACTTACCTGGGCCTCAGTGCCCTACCCGGTAAAGTGGGGAAGACAGCGCCTACCCCAAGGATAGGCAAAACAAATAGGATGCCCATTTGGAAAGCTCTGGAGCCTCCCTGGGGGCCCGGTGTGGTCTGCGATGTCCTTGGCAGAGCGGCTGGAATCCCACGGTTCGCATCCCGCAGGCCTTCCTTCACCTTAGCGGGTCTCGGGCCTTTCCCAAGGCTCCCTTCCTCCTCCTTTCTGGATTGCCACTTTCTTCCCAGTCCGGCTGTGGAGGCCCATTGGATACACAGTGTCCGTCAAGGGTGGGATGGGGGCGAGGGCTCAGACCCTCTGCAGGGGCCAGCGGGGGATCTTTCTGAAGCTGACCTCCTCGCTCGCTGACACCACGGGTCCGTCAAAGCTCGAACTTTCTGAACTGGGCTGTTTCTTCTAATGCAGGTAAAGGCAATTACTGGACCCTGGACCCCAACTGCGAGAAGATGTTTGACAACGGGAACTTCCGAAGGAAGAGGAAGAGGAGAGCTGAAGCCAGCGCGGTCTCGCCCTCGGGAGCCAGGAGCGAGGGAGGGGCCGAGGCGCCAGCGCTGGAGCCCCCGGGCGCGGCTTGCCGGGACCTGCAGGCTTCGCCCTCTCCATCCGCACCCGAGGCCGCCACCTGCTTCTCCGGTTTCGCCTCCGCTATGAACGCACTGGCGGGCGGCCTTGGCACCTTCCCCGGGGGCCTGGCGGGCGAGTTTTCTTTCGGGAGGCCGCCGCCGACGGTCGCCGTCCACGCTTCTCAGACCCTTAGCCCCTCGCCTGGCTTCGCCCCTGGCCACCAGACCGCGGCCACTGGCTTCCGCGTCAGTCACCTCCTCTACAGCCGGGAAGGGACCGAAGTTTGAAAGGATGCTGGAGGCTAGCCGGGTGCGGTGTCCAAAGGTGCTGAGCTCAGGCCTCCGGTTTCCCCTGGTGACAGCCCCACGTGTTGGCGCCGAAGGCCTGGGTGCCCTGGGAGGACGCGCAGAGCCGGGGGCGGCTTGGCCAGCAGGGAGCTGGGCTGAGCAGCTCTTGGGCCTCGGAGTGGGTGGCCGTCTGCTGTGCACCCCTCAGCCAGGCGACCTTCAGAGCTTCCCTGCTCTGCCTCTAAGTCGATCCCTCCTGGGCCTCCAGAACCTGTGCTCTCCAGGGATTTGCCTTGAAGGGGCGGGGCGGTTGGCGCTCAGCTCCAGCGTTTCCCAAGCAGGCTGGCTGACTCCAAAGAGCCTCAGAGCGGGTGGGAGGAAGGTGGGCTGCCAGAGCGGCCCGGGGGTGGGGGCCCTTTCCACCTCCACCCAGCTTGGGTCACCTGGCTCAGGGCCTTCCCTCCTGCTTCAGGGAGGCTGCTGCCGGGGCTGGAGGACAGAGCTCAGGAGCAGCCACAGTGGTGGGGTCCAGGTGGGCCTGGAGCCTGCAGTGAGGGGATCTGAGACTTTTGGGATTGGGTCCTGTGTAAGGAAGGTCTTGCTAAGGGCTGAAACTGCCGGTGGTGGGAGGGAGAAGGGCTGCCTGGGCAGAAAACGCCCTTGGGATACCAGCTCCCTCCCCTGTCACTCAGCTCAGGTCCTTGATGACCCCCCTGTAGGACAAGGCAACTCCCCAGGGCCCCGTCATCACTGACCACAGGAGTGATGCCCAGCACCCAGGAGTTCCCCGAGGGTCCAGGTTTGTGCCACCCCATCCACACTCACACTCACACAGGCTCATGAAAGGGCACACCTGTTTTGGTCTCTTTCCCCTCCAAACCCACAGTATGGGCCAAAGCTGCGCCTGTGTTCAGAGCTCCTGAACAGCAGCTTGTGTAAATTGAACCCTGCCCCACCCGGTTCGTTCTTAGACATGGTATCTTTGTGAAGCACAAGGAGCCCCCAGTCACTGGGAAGAGGAATTTTGGCCTCTGTACTCCTCAGAAGTCCTAAGTGCCCCAGTCAGATGCCCTGAGTCGTTGTGGCATCTGGGACTCCCTGGAGATGGGCACGTTGGTGGGGGGGGGGGGTACCCATCTTGTTGTTGATGGGGGGCACCCATCTTCCCTGTATTTTGGGGGAGGTTGGGAGGGGACCTTCCCAGGAAGAGAGTGGAGAGAGGATACTGTTAGTTTGGAGTAGGACAGCTGGTTTAGCAACCCTAAGCCCCAGTCACACAGGTGTTCCTAAGACACACGTATTCCTAAGACACAGGTATTCCTAAGACACAGGTGTTCCTAAGCTGCCCGCAGCTCCCCTCACTGCTGCTGCCACCAGTGCTGGAAATGAGAGCAGCGCACCTGTCTGTCCCTAGAGCTGACTCATCATGGCCCTGCTGAAGAGTGAGGGGTGTGTGCGTGTGTGTGTGTGTGTGTGTGTGTGTGTGTAAGACAGAGAGGGAGGGAGAAGGAGGGAGGCAGGGGAACATGGAGAGAAGGAGCCAGGAGTTGGGATAAACCTGGTGCCTGGTCATGTGTTTCATCAGCAGTGGCTCTTAACTCCGTGTGGCATCTATGCTGCTGCCCCCCACAGGCAGGTGAGCAGAGCGCCAGTTGTGTCGAAGCTGATGATGTTGGCTAACCAAACTCACAACCAACCCACAATCTCTCTTGGGGGGACACTCCCCATATGTAATACAGTTAAAGAAGGCCAGGAAAGGAAAAGAAATTCCTTAGCTTATACATTTTAAAAATTATATCTTGAACTTATTTTAATAGAATAAAATGCTAAAAATAAAGATCAATATATGTAGCTTGCATGTGTATGCTATTTTGTATAAGAATTCCACTGCTGTCACCAACATCCCCATTTCAGAGACTGAACTTGCAGAAAAATTGGAAAGAACATTTTCTAATTAAATTTGACAACAATCAGAAAATACAGTGGACAGCTGGACAATCAGTGGAGCTTCAAGAAAACTGGCTGACACGTATGGATGTAAACATGGAACGTCATGGCTGCATGACTCCTAGACATTGGGAAGCTGCTTTTTTTTCTAACAATGGTTTTTATGCTAAAATTGGGAAAAAAATATTTAAGATTTTTCAACTTTTGGTTTGTTTGCCCAAAGATCATTTTTTACCATTTGAAAGTTGCTCATTTATTCAAAGCTTTATACCATTAGTAGGTAATAATATAAGCAAATAGATGAAATCTTCATGAGAAAAGCTTGGTTAAAAATACTTCCAGCAGTGCAAGGTATTTGGACATGGGTGGGGTTAGATGCCAAAAAGAACCCATTCTCCCCTCCAAAACAGCCCACATGCCTGGATGTGTTTAGGAGATGGGAAGCCAGGCCAAAATGCATTTCATAGGCACAGGCATGGCACAGTCAGCTTCAGACTCATTATCCCAAAGAAGCATTTTCTCATAGCAAAGAAACTGTTGAAATCAAAACAAGAAAACAGAGCAATGCAGCTTGTGGTCACTTTATGGTTAAATACTTTCTTCTGGCCAGGGCTTGGTGAACTTGACCACAGTCCCTAGAGCTCACTGCACGTAGGCAGCAGAAGGACCGGGTCCTGTTGGTCCGGCCAGGGCACTGCTGCCAGGAGGCTAGGAGGGTGCTCTGACCCCGGGGCTCTGAGTCCACTGTGGCACTCAGACCCCATCTGCTCCCCTGCCCTGTCCCTTTTTTTTTCTTTTTTCTTTTCTTTTTTTTTTTTTTTTTTTTGCCTTTGGAATCATGAATCCTGCAGCCAATTCCAAAAGTAATTGTGAGACTTCAACAAAAGGAATACCTCAGCATCATGGCATAGACACATGGCAGTATGCTATTGGAATATCCAATTTTTAGTATGAACAACTTGGTGGCACTGAATAGTTTCAAATATAGGAGCAAGCTTCAAAATTCAGAAGTGAAAGACAATTAAAACATGCCAAAATATCAGGTGATTAGGAATTCTTTGCATTGCCAAGCAGCAGTGGAATTTCCTAGTGACTGAAAATCAGAGAGAATAATAATACAGGAAACTGTAATCTGCCCTAGAAACATTTGGTCACTGGGTAAATTATCCCCATACAAAAAAGAACCATTCATGAAGAAGATTCATTTGTTAGAAATGTTTTTTAAAGTGCCATAGTGTTTTAAAAGTGAACATTGGATTTCAAGATGGGGTGCCCATTTCACATATTGATTAAACACAGAGTATGTTTATTTCTGATGAAAAAGTTTTGCATTTTAGCAATGCTGCCTTGGGATAGTAATCAACCTTTAATCTTTAGTCTCCTAAAATGTATCCGCTGGTCAAGTGACGTTTTTCATTCAAAGAAATACCATTATAGTGATTATTAGAACTCTTCAGTGAAACAGAACGCTGAAGTTCATCCCCATTTTGCAGATAGAAAAGCCAAGTTAAGGGGCTAAATGATCTCCAGAAGCTAAACTGATGAGAGCTAAAAGGGACTCCAGATGTACCTGCAACCTTTACATGCCTCATATTCAGAAATGCATCTACTGATGGACACACACACCCACCCACCCCACCACACACACACCCCACCCACGGAGCCCCATCTTGGGGAGGATTTTCACAAATGACACCAACCACCCTCCATACCTAAAGGCATAGTATTTTCAAATAACCCATTGAGTTCAGGATTTGACTCCAGGTAAGAGAGAAACATGTGAAACCACCATAGAATGCAATAGAGGTTGAGTCACTTGTATCCTAATAAAATGTGACTTGTTCAATCTATCTCTTTTGAGTGTTAATTATGTGGTATTAAGTCATGCAGTGAATAAGCTGAGCCTGTTGCTACCCTCACAGAGCCTCCATCCAGTGGTCGGAACAAAGACGAGTGAAGAATTACAGACTGGACATGGCTTTGTGGCTCTATAAGGATTACTTATAGATGATCAAGTCATCAACCATCTCACTTGTAAACACAAGTATCATATTATGTCTTGTACGCAGACCCCAGTGTGTTCCACACCCTGCTAACTCAGGAAGTGTTTGATTTCTCAGTTTCATAACTTCACTGTGATTTTAGGCAGGGAGTTAAGCACTGCCCCGGGCTGGTGTAGGTCCCATCTGTTCACTTTTCCACAGTGTCATTTAGGAACCTTAAAACCTGTCCTCATATTAGAAGATCTGTCATTTGGCAGTGACAGGGGAGGCAATTAATGTGGCCAGAGTTGGCCGTTCCCCAGGGCTTCTGAGTGTGCAGTCCTTTGGTGCATCTCCCATCTATAGGGTAAAGTTTTTAGAGCTCTTTTTCTTTTAATCTAATTTGAATTTGCTAACCAGTGTTATTCAGGGCTAACTGCTGGGTACTTGGAATAAACTGCTTTCTTTGGTCAGATTTCATCAGTGGCTGAACACAAAGAATGGAAAATATCTTTAGTTTCACCCATTTCATGGAGGGCAATAAATAGTATATTAAATTGGACCTTCACCAAGAAAAGAAAGAAAGAAAAGAAAATTGGAGTTGCGTCCCTGCTGTAATCTAGAGCAAATTAAACTTATAAATCATTGAGTCTTTCTCTACCCCTAAGAGTCACCCATTCATCCACCAGACAGATTGAAGGTCAAGGAAGGTGTCAGGGACTCTGTTAGATGCTTCCTGTGCATTTTTCATTAAGCCTTCACAACAACCCAGTGATTTCCCTATTATTATCCCCATTTTACTTATGGGGAAACTGAGGCTCAGACCAGTTAAGTGTCTTGTTTCTCAGAGGCTACAGATAATATTGAAATACATCAGTAGGAACCTTCCTACCCTCTATTCCTGACTTTTCTGCTTCCCACTTCATCCCTTAGGTCCTAGAGAGACCTCACTTTTCCAGACTCCTTCTGACAATCCAGGTCCAAGTTCTGTGCCCTTTGGTGTGTTCCTGGGGGCCCTGGATGGATTGCATCACACCCGCAGAAGACCGAGTACCTTCCTGCCTCTTCTCCTATGGTTTCTGTGGGAAGAGACCGGCCTGCCTTCTTCTAGAGTAACATCCCTAGAGCCAGGGAGACTGTGGACAGGTGGTAGCAGTTGAACGATGGACTGACTAACTGACTGACTGACTGACGGAATGAATGAATGAATGAGTACATGTGTGAGTGAGTACACCTGTACCCTCAGCTTTTCATAAACACTTCTGCCCACCACCCAGCCCCCAGCCTCCTGTGATGGGTCTGATTCTTCCTTACCCAGGGCCAGGCCTGCTGCTGGACCCTATAGATACAACACTGAGTGGGCCAAGCCCAGGAGGCCATTGCTGTTGAATACCCATGCTGGAGGGCTGTGTGCCATGCTAGGGGAATTCGGAGTGGGTGCAGAGCTGGGGGATAGGAATATTCAGAGACAATATTGACAGTGAGGCCAATAGGGTTTGGTTAGTCCATATATAAGTTTCACTTCGAACGTGAAAGCAATCATAATAATGTAAATTATGTCCTTGAGAATCTAGGCTGACACCCCTGCTTTCACGTGTTGATCAGTGGTCAGACATGTAAGATATGTATATATATATATATATATATTTTTTTTTTTTTTTGGTTTTTTGATTTTTTTGAGACGGCGTCTCACTCTGTCGCACAGCTTGGAGTGCAGTGGCGTGATCTTGGTTCACTGCAAGCTCCACCTCCCGAGTTCGTGCCATTCTCCTTCCTCAGCCTCCTGGGTAGCTGGGACTACAGGCGCCTGCCACTGTACCCGGCTAATTTTTCGTATTTTTAGTAGAGACGGGATTTCACCGTGTTAGCCAGGATGGTCTCGACCTCCTGACCTCATGATCCACCCGCCTCGGCCTCCCAAAGAGATATGTGTATTTTTATCTGAGGGATGGTTTGTTATTTGCCAATGATATCCAAATATTTTCCAGATCACCCTTCCCCTTTCCCGCTGCACTGCCTGATCTAAACCTCCTCACCCAGAACAGGCCTTAGCTCCCAAGGAGGCAGGAAGAATTTGAGGTCAGGAATGGAGTCAAGCTTGTGTGCTCCTTTCACAGGGCCAGAGCACAACCAGACTGAAAGATGAGAGAGGCATTGAAGATGCTTGCAAGGGATCATTTTTACTGCCTTCTAGAGGTGTTGAGGAGTCACCTGTCCCCAGGCCCCTAATCCGGTCTGGCAATCCATCACCTGCACTGAGGCCTCCAGACCTGCATGCACGGGTGGTTCCGATCTGCCTAAGGCACTTGTTCCCTTCGACACCTGACCTAAACAACTCCACCCGCTTTGACTGAACCTCCCTTTGCTAGGCTGAGACCACTTTACTCTGAGAAGCCGAAGGGCAGGTCAGGTTATGGGAAGAAGATGGACTTCTGGAGTGAGTAGAATTAATACTTTAATGGAAGGTTTCTGTTTCAGCATTCTTGAAAAGTGTGGAGCTTCATTCTCTATGTTCTTTTTGTAATCCTGAATTGTATAGACTGCCTTCTTGCTCTATTTGTAATTGACTACTGTGATTTTTAAAAATTTTTTTCCTTTTTGCTAAAAAGAATAGACTATATTGCATATTTCAATTGGAGGAAATTAAAGGCAGTTTGGTATACTGTTTAAATAATGCAACATCTAAGAAAGAAGTTGCAAGGGGAGGAAGAGGGAAAACTTAAATAATCATTTGCTATGTAGTTCTGAAGAAATACTTTGCTTCTAGTCTTTTTTTTTTTTTTTTTGCCATTCACTATTGCTTTAATTTCTCTACAATGCCCTGCTTAGTATATATAATAGGTGAAAGAAAATTTGAGACATAAAAATTTAAGAATCTATAACAATAATACTCTTTTATTAGCAAGTTGATTTTTGTTATCATTGGTGAGAATATTTTCTTCATTTTCAGGTTGAGAATGTGTAAGGCTGTTAGTACGCATAACCACATCTCCGCATTCACTGCAGGAACAAAATGAAAATGAGATTTATAACAGGAAAAAACCATACATTTTCAAGTAACTGGTAAGATGGATGCTCGCACATTCTGACCTGTCAGGAGGGACCCACTCTTGAGCTCAGATTTCACACAGGTTCATTCACACAGCCCATCAAAGCTCCCTTGATGGCCTAATGGGGGGCACACAGTGAAACAGACTTTTAGCACAGCTGAGTGTAGAATGATGAGTCTTTGCTGAGATGTCCAGTTTACCATCCACCAGAGCAGTCTTTCACGAAACCAGACACGGTGTTGTGGCCTTTGAGAAATGGAGATGTCCCATTTAGGGGTGATGTGTTGTGTGCTTTATAAATGTTCTTGCACAACAGACTGAGTGAAATCTCCGAGACAGAGCAAAAGTTTAGAGCTGGATTGTTGTATTCAGGAATGCAGACACCTACAGCTACAGCTAAATGTTTCTAAGACGCAGCACACTGGCTTGAGTAAAGTTAGGGTGATGAGGACATTTCAGTGAGTGACTACTAAGAGCAGAGATTTATAGATATGATTTCTAATAAAAACTCATAGTCCATTTAAGTATTACTAGCTTAGCTTTACAAATGAAAAAAACTAGGGCTCAGAAGGGTAAGGTGAATTGCCCAAAGGGGAAGGACTGGGGAGGACTAACATTTTTTTTTTAATGTAACAATTCTACTTTTAATTTTTTCTCACAAACATGTTTTTAAAAATTCACTAGATATATGTAGTTTTTTTTATAAATATACTTTAAGTGTCAGGGTACATGTGCACAACATGCAGGTTTGTTACGTAGGTATACATGTGCCATGCTGGTTTGCTGCACCCATTAACTCATCATTTACATTAGGTATTTCTCCTAATGCTGTCCCCCCTCCCCCCAACCCCCACCCCACAACAGGCCCCGGGGTGTGATTTTCCCTACCCTGTGTCCAAGTGTTCTCATTGTTCAATTCCCACCTATGAGTGAGAACATGCAGTGTTTGGTTTTCTGTCCTTGTGATAGTTAGCTCAGAATGATGATTTCCAGCTTCATCCATGTCCCTGCAAAGGACATGAACTCATCCTTTTTTATGGCTACATAGTATTCCATGGTGTATATGTGCCACATTTTCTTAATCCAGTCTATCATTGATGGACATTTGGGTTGGTTCAAAGTCTTTGCTATTGTGAAGAGTGCTGCAATAAACATACGTGTGCATGTGTCTTTATAGTAGCATGATTTATAATCCTCTGGGTATATACCCAGTAATGGGATGGCTGGGTCAAATGGTATTTCTAGTTCTAGATCCTTGAGGAATCTCCACACTGTCTTCCATGATGATCGAACTAGTTTACACTCCCACCAACAATGTAAAAGGGTTCCTATTTCTGCACATCCTCTCCAACATCTGTTGTTTCCTGACTTGTTAATGATTGCCATTCTAACTGGTGTGAGATGGTATCTCATTGTGGTTTTGATTTGCATTTCTCTGATGACCAGTGATGATGAACATTTTTTTCATGTGTCTCTTGGCTGCATAAATGTCTTCTTTTGAGAAGTGTCTGTTCATATCCTTTGCCCACTTTTTGATGGGGTTATTTTTTTCTTGTAAATTTGTTTAAATTCTTTGTAGATTCTGGATATTAGCCCTTTGTCAGATGGGTAAATTGCAAAAATTTTCTCCCATTCTGTAGGTTGCCTGTTCACTCTGATGGTAGTTTCTTTTGCTGTGCAGAAGCTCTTTAGTTTAATTAGATCCCATTTGTCTATTTTGGCTTTTGTTGCCGTTGCTTTTGGTGTTTTAGTCATGAAGTCCTTGCCCATGCCTATGTCCTGAATGTTATTGCCTAGGTTTTCTTCTAGGGTTTTTATGTTTTTAGGTCTAACATTTAAGTCTTTAATCCATCTTGAATTAATTTTTGTATAAGGTGGAAAAAAGGGATCCAGTTTTAGCTTTCTACATCTGGCTAGCCAGTTTTCCCAGCACCATTTATTAAATAGGGAATCCCTTTCCCATTTCATATTTTTGTCAGGTTTGTCAAAGATCAGATGGTTGTAGATGTGTGCTGTTGTTTCTGAGGCCTCCATTCTGTTCCATTTGTATATATATTTGTTTTGGTACTAGTACCATGCTGTTTTGGTTACTCTAGCCTTGTAGTATAGTTTGAAGTCAGGTAGCATGATGCCTCCAGCTTTGTTCTTTTGGCTTAGGATTGTCTTGGCAATGCAGGCTCTTTTTTGGTTCCATATGAACTTTAAAGAAGTTTTTTCCAATTCTGTGAAGAAAGTCATTGGTAGCTTGATGGGGTTGGCATTGAATCTATAAATTACCTTGGGCAGTATGGCCATTTTTCATGATATTGATTCTTCCTATCCACGAGCATGAAATATTCTTCCATTTGTTTGTGTCCTCTTTTATTTCATTGAGCAGTGGTTTGTAGTTCTCCTTGAAGAGGTCCTTCACATCCTTTGTAAGTTGGATTCCTAGGTATTTTATTCTGTTTGAAGCAATTGTGAATGGGAGTTCACTGATGATTTGGCTCTCTGTTTGTCTGTTCTTGGTGCATAGGAATGCTTGTGATTTTTGCCATTGATTTTGTATCCTGAGACTTTGCTGAAGTTGCTTATCAGCTTAAGGAGATTTGGGGCTGAGACGATGGGGTTTTCTAAATATACAATCATGTCATCTGCAAACAGGGACAATTTGACTTCCTCTTTTTCTGATCGAACACACTTTATTTCTTTCTCCTGCCTGATTGCCCTGGCCAGAACTTCCAACACTATGTTGAATAGGAATGGTGAGAGAGGGCATCTCTGTCTTGTGCCGGTTTTCAAAGGGAATGCTTCCAGTTTTTGCCCATTCAGTATGATATTGGCTGTGGGTTTGTCATAAATAGCTCTTATCATTTTGAAATGCATTCCATCAATACCTAGTTTATTGAGAGTTTTTAGTATAAAGGGCTGTTGAATTTTGTCAAAGGCCTTTTCTGCATCTATTGAGATAATCATGTGGTTTTTGCCATTGGTTCTGTTTATGTGATGGATTACAATTATTGATTTGCATATATTGAACCAGCCTTGCATCCCAGGGATGAAGCAGACTTGATGGTGGTGGATAAGCTTTTTGATGTGCTGCTGGATTCAGTTTGCCAGTATTTTACGGAGGATTTTTGCATCAATGTTCATCTGGGATATTGACGTAAAATTCTCTTTTTTTATTGTGTCTCTGCCATGCTTTGGTATCAGGATGATGCTGGCCTCATAAAATGAGTTAGGGAGGATAGAGAGGACCAACATTTAACATTTAAAACCAGACTTGTCTGACCCCAAAGTTCATGTTTTCCCTGCTGCTGTCTGCATGGCCTTTCTATGTAATAAATGGAGATGACTGAGAAATGCTGTGTTCTTGGTCCTAAAGCTCTGATCTAGAGACCTTAATCTGTTGTGTCCTCTTATGAAAGATTAAATACAGGATAGAAACATGATTAACTTTGGATTTATTATAAACAAGTATAATTTAGTTTTAAAAATAGAAGTATGACTGTTCTTTATTATAAAAATAGTAGGCATGATTTTAAAAATTAAGAGAGACTACTAAATGAATACAATCTATAGCTTCCAAACAGGAGAGATGGAACAAAAAAATTGCAGCAGGAAATTTTAAATTATTTATCATATCTGGCCTACCACCTATTTTTGTATGATCTATGAGCTAAGATTCGTTATTACATTTCCTAATGGTTGAAAAAACTCAAAGTCCAGGTGCTGTGGCCCATGCCTGTAATCCCAACACTTTGGGAAGCTGAGATGGGTGGGTAACTTGAGGTTGGGAGTTCGAGATCAGCCTGGTCAACATGAGGAAACCCCGTCTCTACTAAAAATACAAAAAATTAGCTGGGTTTGATGGTGTGCGCCTATAATCTCAGCTACTTGGGAGGCTGAGGCACGAGAATTGTTTGAACTTAGCAGGCAGAGGTTGCAGTGAGCCAGTATCACACCACTGCACTCCAGCCTGGGTGACAGAGTGAGTCTCCACCTAAAAACAAACAAACAAACAAACAAACAGACACAAAAAACAAAAAACTCAAAAGAAGAATATTTCATCATGACATGTGAAAATTCTATGAAATTAAAATCCCGGTGCCCATAAATATAGTTTTGCTGGAACATGGCATGCCCATTCATTTGTAGGCAATCCATGGTTGCTTTAGTGCTATGTGGGCAGAACTGGGCAGTCCCATCATGGAACTCATGGCTTTCTCCTGGCCATACACGGAAAGTTTTGAATGGAATAGGACTTGTCACCATACTGGACAGGTCACCAAAAGTCATGGCCTGTCAACACATGTGGCTCTTGAGATGCTATGCTATAGCATATAACATGTAGCATATAGCTTTATATGCTGCAGTCGTGGCTATAGCATATGGCATATAGCACAGCATCTCAAGAGCCACACGCGTTGACAGGCCACGACTTTTACTGGTGCATACTCATCACATCAAAACAAGAAAAGAAGAAAAAAGTGGACTTTACATGTTGCAATTTTAAGGCAAGGTAGAGTATTACTGAGTCAGCTGGCTAAGCTAAGCCTTGTGTTTCTTAGGCAATGATGTCATGCTGCAGCTCCAAGAACCCACCATCCACCAGCATGGTCAGATTAGGCACCCCTCACAACACTGCTTCTCATGGCAGCTATGGTGAGGGAAACAAGGTCGTTAAAACAGGCTCTCTCTCACCACAGTACAATTTCTTTACAGAGTGAAGAAAATGGACTGGGTGCAGTAGCTCACACATGTAATCCCAGCACTTTGGGAGGCCGAGGCAGACAGATGGCCTGAGTCCAGGAGTTTGAGACCAGCCTGGGCAATATGGCAAAAATATCTCTAAAAAAAAAACAAAGAAAAGAAAAAGAAAGAAAGAAAGAAAGAGAGAGAAAGGAAAGAAGGAAGGAAGGAAGGAAGGAAGGAAGGAAGGAAGGAAGGAAGGAAGGAAGGAAGGAAGGGAAAGAAAGAAAGAAAATGAAAAAAGGCTATGACCACAGTAAGTTTCCAAGTGTCTCCTTTGTTGGCCAAGCCGGGAATACCATTTACCCATGGGAAGTAAATTAAGTCATATTTGATTGCAGCAGTTAAATAAATGTGCCCAGAAGTTGTCTAGGAAAAATAAACTTGTTTAGAAGTATTAGCTTTTGTCCTCAACTTTGTTCTGTTATAATTATATATTACCATTTGAACACCATCAATACGAATTTTGTGGAAACTTGTTTTCTCCGTTGTTGTGTAAGCATCACAATGCATCTTTGCCTCTGCCCCTTGGTACACAAAGCCCAAAATGTTTGCCATCTGCCCTTTATAGAAAATAACTGCTTATTCCTGACCTATCAGATAACAGAAAAGGATAATGGGAAAAAATAGTTAACAGCAAACAAAATAAGATGACAGCAGTTAGTCCAAACATGTAATTAATCATAACAAATATAAATTGTTGAACTCTTCTAATAAAGACAGAGGATTGGATATGTATTTTTTATCTAGATATATGTTGCTGACAGGAAATAGATGTAGAATAAGACCTCAAAAAAAATTGAAAATAAAGAAACAGAAGAAGACATAGCAGGCACATTCTAACCAAACCAAAGCTATAGTGATGTTAATTTTTAAAAATATAATTTAAGTAAAAAATGCTAATATGGATAAAGAAGAAACCAACATAATAATAAAAATAATTGACCATAAGGAAGATACGGGAATACTGCAAACAACAGGGAATAAAGAAAAACTGACAGAAACAGATCCATTTAAGAAATCCACAGAATAGTCAGTTTGAACTCACTTTCACCTAGTAGATCAAGCAGACAAAGAAAAATGAAAGGTTAGTAAGGTTATAGATTTGAACACCAAAATTACCAAACATGGTATCATAGATACAGAGGCATGTACCAAATATGATAATAACATACAGTCTTTACAAGTAAAATATAGTGGTTTATTTTATTTTATAAGTTAACCACAGTCTAGGTCCTAAGTGGAAATCTCAACAATGATTTTTAAAAAGCCCTTTTATCATATAGATAATGTTCTCTGATCACAATGCAATTAAATTAGAAATCAACAATAAAAGATCATTAAAAATGTTTGGACACTAGCATAAATTCTTAACATTCTGAAATTAAAATTTTAAAAAATTGCATGGGTTAAAGAGAGAATAGAAACAAACAATGGTGAAAGTGCTGGTAGTGAGGCATGGTGGTTCACGCCTGTAATCCCAGCACTTTGGGAGGCCAGGGCAGGAGGATCACTTGAGCTCCAGAGTTCAAGACCAGCTTGGGCAACATAGTGAGACCTCAGCTCTACTAAAAAAAAAAAAAAAAAAATTAGTCTGGCATGGTGGTGAATAACTGTAGTCCCAGCAACTCAACAGGCTGAGGCAGGAGGATGGCTCAAGGCCAGAAGACTGAGGCTGCAGTGATCAAATCACTACATTCCATACTGAGCAACACAGTAAGAACCTGTCAAGCAAAAAAGAAAAACTACTTGTGAGATGATTGATAGAAGTAGATATTTAGCAGTATGTTTAATGAGTTATTTAGAGAAAAGAGTATCAAAATAATTCAGTTACATTTTAAATAAAAGAAAAATTATTTCAAAAAACAAGAAGAATGGAGATCATAACAGTAAGAATAAACTAATAAAATAAAAAACAGGCCTGGTGCGGTGGCTCATGCCTGTAATCCCAGCACTTTTGGGAGGCTGAGGCAGGCAGATCACCTGAGGTCAGGAGTTCAAGATCAGCCTGGCCAACATGGCAAAACCCCATTTTACTAAAAAATAAATAAAAAATAAAAAATAAATGAGCCGGGTGCAGTGGCTCACACCTGTAATCCCAGCTACTCAGGAGGCTGAGGCAGGAGAATTGCTTGAACCCAGGAGACAGAGATTGCGGTGAGCCAAGATCGTGCCATTATACTCCAGCCTGGGTGACAGAGCAAGACTCCGTTAAAAAATAAAAAAGGAAAAAAGAAAAGAAAACAATAGAAATGATCAACAGAGCCAAGTGTTGGTACTTTGAAAAATAAAGAAAGCAGGCAGAAGGTCAGAAAGACGGAGAGGAAAGAAGAAGGAAATCAACGAACATTCTTGAAAAGATGAGTCCCTCCCACCGTCCTGTCCCTGAGAGGCTGGCTGTCCTCAAAAGCCCAGTGCCATACATTTTCTCTGCTTGCTCCACGTCTGTCTCCAAGGGTCACACTGGTGTCTACTGCTTCAGCTCATCTCCTCCTCCAGTCCTTTGCCTACATTACCACCCTACTTACATTTTTAATGTTCCCTTATTATTCTTAAAATATCATGAATATAAGATAAAGTCCACATTTCTCACCATGCATACAAGATCCTTTACCATCTGGTCACCAACTCCCTGCTCATCTTTCCATTCTCATCTCCATAACTCCTCCCATCCCTTGCCAACTGTGCTGGGGCCGGTCCCTTTGCCCACAGTGTCCTTGCTCTCTCCCTGTGTCCCATGGAACCCCTAATAATCCTTAAGCAGCTCGCTCATCTTTCCTTAATTCCTAGGCAAAATGAATTCATTCCTTTTCCATGTTTACACACATGCACGCTTTCTGTGATGTTTAACTCTCTAAGGTGATTATAAATATATATTTTTTCTCTTCTGCTAAAAAATATGTGGCTTTTTAGGAGACACATCTCACCCTCAGATACTTCTCGTGGCCTGACAAGCCAGTGGCATACAGTAAGCAGTAAGCATTAGTTCTCACACCAAGAAACCATATGAAAATTGAAATGTTTGATTAGTATTTGTTGCAAGAAAATTGAAATATTTCATCAATATTTGTTGCAAAAAAACAATGTTTGCTATTAAAATGGAAGGATCTGGACTTTTCACTGACTTTTATTTTTATCCTGGCCTTGAGATTACCTGGTTGATTTCCAGGTTTACTCTTGCCCACCTGACACCCTTATCATATCCTCATTAGAAATACACTAAGCAAGCAACCAAATATTTTGTTAACCAATAATATAACAGGAAAAATAAGCAAAACCCCATGCATCTTCAAACATTTGTCTCATTTTGCATGCCTTCTTCTGTTTAGTAAATTGTATGATTTAAATGCAAAAGTCCCACCATGAAAGAAACCTGACTATTCACCAAGGAGGAGAACAGAAGGAAAAACAAACTCTCCATTAATGTGTTTTAAAATTAAACCAGACATGCCTCATAAAATAATAGACAGCAGCTTCTGGTTAATTAAGCTGGAGTTATTATTTTTCAAAGAGTTGAGACAGGGACAAAAATCAGGCAGATTAATTATTGTTTTACTGAACTGATGTTATATTTGAGGGGCTTGAATAAAGCTTACCAAATTATGAACGGGCCTATGTCTTCCTTCTTTCGGCAAACTCTGTCTAGTATATACTTGAAGCTCTATGAAAACAGCTAAACAGCTTGCAAGTGAGTTGGGAAATGTCAGTGAGTAAATCAGGGAGGACAATAAAATTGGAGAAGGGGGGCTATGCCCATCTACACGGTAGCATGTAGCCCACAGAAGACTTCATTATGAGACAACATAACTGCCCAACGGGTTCTCCTTGTCCACTGCCTAGACAGAGTCCATTTATCAAGACAGGGGAATTGCAATAGAGAAAGAGTATAATTCATGCAGAGCTGACTGTACGGGAGACCAGAGTTTTATTATTACTCAAATCAGTCTCTCCAAAGACTCGGGGATTAGGGTTTTTAAGGATAATTTGGTGGGTAGGGTCCAGTGAATTCGGAGTGCTGATTGGCTGGGTCAGAGATAAAATTATAGGGAGTCGAAGCTGTCCTCCTACACCGAGTCAGTTCCTGAGTGGGGACCACAAGATCAGATGAGTCAGTTTATTGATCTGGGTGGTGCTAGCTGATCCATCAAGTGCAGGGTCTGCAAAAATATCTCAAGCACTGATCTCAGGTTTTGTAATAGTGATGTTATCCCCAGGAGCAATTCGGGGAGGGTCAGCATCTTGTAGCCCCTCGCTGCCTAACTCCTAAACCATAGTTTTGAATCTTGTTGCTAATTTGTTAGTCCTACAAAGGCAGCCTAGTCCCCAGGCAGGAATGGGGTTTGTTTGGGGAAAAGGCTGTTACTATCTTTGTTTTAAAGTTAAACTATGGACTAAGTTCCTCCCAAAATTAGTTTGACCTATGACAGGAATGAACAAGGACGACTTGGAGGTTGGAAGCAAGATGGAACGGGTTATGTCAGCAATGGCAGTTTCAACCCCTACTCTTGAGTCCTGAAGGGTCAATTGAGCTTCCCCACATGGGCTGGGTGGAAGGCATTCCTGGTAGCAGGGACTGGGTGAGCACAAACTTAGTGGCTTGAAACAGCAAACAGATGTAATGGGGTGTAGGGAGTGAATATGTGGGTTTGTATTGCCAAGGTTCTATCAACTCTGTAGTATGGCACTGAAATAGAGGTGACTTTAGTCACAAGCATTGATATTAAAGACAACTTAAAATCAAGTCAAAATAACGTTAATGTTGGCAGAAAAGTCTTGTTCGACCTCCCGGGAAATCTTCCCATGGAAATTCCTACTGCAGTCATTACTTTTTTTTAAGACCTTCAACTTTTTATTATGATCATCAAAGATATTGTCATTTACCAGTTTTACTTTTTAAAGAAAATTCATTTTTTAATTCAAATTTTTATAGATTGAAATGGAATGGAAATTCAAATTTTAAAAAGTAAATTTATTTTGTAAATATACACAAAAATTAGGACAGATAAACTTAAGGATAGTTTTTTTAACTTGACCTTGTATTGAAGTTGGAATTGCCAGTTAAAATTTAGGACTCCAATTAAATTTGAATATTTATTCACTATTTGGGACATACTAAAAAAAGTGTGTATCTGAAATTCAAATTTTGGGGGGCATCTTCCTCTATTTTTATTTACTAAATCTGGCAGCTCTAACTGGAATATAACTTAATTGTATACCTCCCAAGCTTTATTTGCGGTTAGGCATTTGAAAATGATGGCCATATAACACAAAGCAGAACTGAACACACAAGCAATCAACCCGTTTGCAACATGACGAAAAATTCTCTTAAGATTTCCTGGTACCACTTCTATTCAACATAGTACCAGAAGTCCTAGCCAGAGCAACCAGACAAGAGAAATAAATAGAGGGCATCCAAATCCATAAAGAGGAAGTCAAACTGTTGCTGTTTGCTGATGATATGATTGTATACCTAGAAAACCCTAAAGCTTCTAGATCTGATAGATGATTTTAGCAAAGTTTCAAGATACAAAATTAATGTACACAAATCAGTAGCTCTGGTATACACCAATAGTGACCAAGCTGAGAATCAAATAAAAAATTTAACCCCTTTTACAATAGCTGCAACAAAATAAAATATGTAGGAATATACCTAACCAAGGAGGTGAAAAACATCTACAAGGAAAACTACAAAACACTGCTGGAAGAAGTCATAGACAACACAAACAAATGGAAATACATTCCATACTTATGAATGGGTAGATTCAATATTGTGAAAATAATTATACTGCCAAAAGCAACCTACAAATTCAATGCAATTTCCATCAAAATACCACTATTATTCCTCACAGAACCAGAAAAAAAATCCAAAAATTCATATGGAACAAAAAATGAACCCACATAGACAAAGCAAGACTAAGCAAAAAGAACAAATCTGGATGCATCACATTACCTGATTTCAAACTATACGATAAAACCATAATCAGCAAAACAGGATGGTACTGGTATAAAAATAGGCACATAGACCAATGGAACAGAATACAGAACCCATAACTAAAGCCACTTACTTACAGCCAACTGATCTTTGACAATGCAAACAAAAACAGAGTGGAGAAAGGACACCCTATTCAACAAACGGTGCTGAGATAATTGGCAAGCCACATGTAGAAGAATGAAACAGGATCCTCATCTCTCGTTTTATACAAAAATCAACTCAAGATGGATCAAAGACTTAAATCTAAGACCTGAAACCGTAAAGATTCTAGAAGATAACATGAGAAAAACCCTTCTAGACATTGGCTTAGGCAAAGACTTTATGACCAAGAACCCAAAAGCAAATGCAACAAAAATAAAGATAAATAGATGGGACTTAATTAAACTGAAAAACTTCTGCACAGCATAAGAAACAGCCAGCAGAGTAAACAGACAACCCACAGAGTGGGAGAAAATCTTCACAATCTATACATTCAACAAAGGACTAATATCTGGAATTTACAAGGAACTCAAACAAATCAGCAAGAAAAAAAACCAATTCTATCAAAAAGTGAGCTAAGAACATGAATAGACAATTCTCAAAAGAAGATATACAAATGGCCAACAAACGTATGAAAAAATGCTCAACATCACTAATGATCAGGGAAATGCAAATCAAAACCATAATGCAATACCACCTTATTCCTGCAAGAATGGCCACAATCAAAAAATCAAAAACTAAGAGAAGTTGGCGTGGATGTGGTAAAAAGGGAACACTTTTACACTGCAGGTGGGAATGTAAACTAGCACAATCACTATGGAAAACAGTGTGGAGATTCCTTAAAGAACGAAAAGTACAACTACCATTTGATCCCCCTACTGGGTATCTACCCAGAGGAAAAGAAGTCGTTATATGAAAAAGATACTTGCACATGCGTGTTTATAGCAGCACAATTTGCAATTGCAAAAATATGGAACCAGCCCAAATGTCCATCAATCAATGAGTGGATAAAGAAATTGTGAGATACACACACACACACACACACACACACAATGGAATACTACTCAGCCATAAAAAGGATGAAATAATGGCATTTGCAGCAACCTGGATGGAACTGGAGACCATTACTCTAAGTGAAGTAACTCAGGAATGGAAAACGAAACATCATATGTTCTCACTCATAAATGGAATCTAAGCTACAAGGATGCAAAGGCATAAGACTGATACAATGGATTTTGGAGACTCGGGGGAAAGGGTGGGAGGGGGATGAGGGAGAAAAGACTACACATTTGGTACAGTGTACCCTGCTCGGGTGATGGGTGCATGAAAATCTCAGAAATCACCACTAAAGAACTTATTCATGTAACCAAATACCACCTGGTCCCCAAAAATCTTCTGAAAACTAAAAACCAAAATGCAAAAAAACAAAACAAAACAAACAATTTCCTGGTACTCCATTTTCCCAAACTTCTCTCTGTGTACATGTTTTGTGATGGTTAATTCTATATGTCAACTTGACTGGGCCATGGGGTGCCCAGATATTTGGCCAAACATTCTTCTGGGTGTTTCTGGATGACATTAACATTGGAATTGGTAGACTGAGTAAGGCAGCTTGCCCTGCCCATTGTGGAAGGGCTTCATCTAATCCTTTGAAAGCCTGGCTAGAACAAAAGGCTGACCTTGCCATGAGTGACAGGGACTTTCTTCTGCTTGACTGCTTTCAAGCTGGGACATCAGTCATTTCCTGCCTTCAGACACAAACTAAAGGACTGACTCTTCTGATGTCTCAAGCCTGCCAGCATTCAGACTAGAATTCTACCATCAGCTTTCCTAGTTCTCAGGCCTTGGCCTTGGACTGGACCTACACCATTGGCTCTCCTGAGACTCCAGCTTGCTGACTCACACTGCAGATCTTGGACTGTCAGCCTCCAGAATCATGGGAGCCAATTTCTTATGATACATCCCTTTCCATCTATAGGCATCCTGTTGGTTCTGTTTCTCTGGAGAACCCTAATGTGCCTGTGGAACTGAAATTGTATTCTATGTAAAACTTGCTTCACGGGTCTCCACTGCAACCTGAAAATACATGTTCCAAGTTCTGCCTCAGTCTCTGGGAATATTCACTGCCTGGATGTTTAGCTGAGATTACAAACATTCTATTTATTCTTCCTAGCTCCATTGGTGAAGTGGTCACTTACAGTTAACTTTTCAATCAGCAATTTTGTTCTTCTGCATTTTAAAACAGATATTTTCTTTAGATTCCAAAATAATATTCTATTAAAACATCCACTGATTGGAAGGCCCTTAGTATGTACGTCATGGTCTCTGCAAAGAGAACCTCAAGTTCAAGAGACGTGAGTCCCAGTGAAAAGCACACCTGTGATCTATAAAATGCACAAAAGACAGTGACTGTTTCCGTGGCCACACTAAGACAATGTCCTTGTGTTCTGGTCTCATCTCTAAAATATCATATATCATGTAGGGTCACCTCCTCTGGGCTTCCCCCTGAATAGACATTTTCTCCACAAATCAGACCCAATTGCTGCTTCCCTGTGACTCCCTTTGCACCAAACACACATGCCTCGGGTGTGCATGTCCCATATTGGTACTTCATTATTTGTTTGCATGTTTACTTTTTGTTGAAAGAGTCTGGAATTTCCACTTCTCTGCAACCCCAGCATGTCACACCATTCCTGATGTCCAAAACACATTCTGTAGGGGTTTACTTTGTACTTATCTTACCTGACGCTTCCATTTTCTTTTAAGCAAGGTGTGTCTGACTCATCACTGTGTCCTCTCCGCCCATGGTATCGGGCAGCACCTTCACCCCAGGCCCACTGCTAAGCACTTCCACGGAAGAAGCCTGTGACCAGCAACAGGAGAAAGGAGTCTCTAATCACTGTCATTCGTATTTTCATTTTTCTCCAGTTTCACTTGAGTCTAGGCAATTCTCAGAGATGTGTTTATTCTGTCCATAGGCTCTGACACTTACATTTTTATGTGAGTAATAATCCAATAGTCAGACACTAGATAAATTCTTCTCTGTTTCTTTTTGCTAGTGACATATCTCACTGCTCAGGCCATAGGTGGTATTGCCAACTTCAGCCACCATAAATGTTCAATATTAGACACCATATAGTCATTCAGAGCTGGCAGTACAACATAGCTTCTGCAGGTGATATTTGATAGGCAAAATTCCTTTCCTAAATGCACCCTACTGACTTCAGATATTTTACTGCAAATAATCATAATATTGAACTTAAAGCTTCTACAGTTCACGGTGAAAACTCCGATCAGATTACATATATGCTCAAGTTTTATTGTTCTCTTAAATTTGGAAGCAATAAATATGTAATAAAAATGAAAACATATTTTAATATTATTTTCCCTGATGTCATTTCTCTACAGAATATCCTCGACTTTTACTTACAGATAGGTTGATAAACAGTGGGAATAAAAAGTCTACAGCTACAAAAACCTCTTTTAAACTGAATTTATATTAAACTTAGGATAGCTCTATTCAGCCCTACTGGCTGAAAACCAACATTCCTAACCATTTGTTTATCCAAACAGTGGTCCTATGTACCCAGACAACCAGTCGGATGGTGATGCTATGTGCTGATGATGAAGCAGAATTGATGCTGGGGGAGGGAGGCTCAGGTTAAAGTTTGCTTCCCTCTTCCCTCCAACCCAACTTCCCTCCATCAAGCAAGCCTCTGGGAAGCCTTGCTTTGAAGTGTATCTTTTTCATTTCCCTCCCCAGCTGGAAGCTTGTGGACCCCAGTCTCACTGTTTCAAATTCACTGTGGTTTGTAAATAGAAATATTTCATCCTAGCAGAGTAATTGAAAACAGAGGTTTCTATACGTACCCAGGCCCACCACCCATGGAAGCCACAGGGTAAAATTGCAACAGGACCCATCTCTCTGGTCGTCCCAGTCAGCCAGAGAATTTGCCTCTGCATTTAGGGTCTCGATTTTTCCGGGAAGGTCACGGAAATTGGTCCTCATCTTCCTCCACCCTGAAGGTGAAAGCAGAGTAGGAAGTAGCATTGAGCTTATCCTCCACCCAGGCCCCAGTATCAGGAGCATTGAGCTTATCCTCCACCCAGGCCCCAGTATCAGGAGCATTGGGCTTATCCTCCACCCAGGCCCCAGTTTAGTATCAGACTGACGATCCTGTAACTTTGCAGAGAACACATTTGTGAAAAGCATAATCAAGGAAGGCTCAGCTGAACCATGTGCATCATTTTGATCATTTCTTCATAAATAGATAACTGACTTAAGTAAGACCTAAAAGTTTATGGGGTTTTATTGACTATAAACCTAACTGTTTCTTTAAAAGTGTTCTACAACAGGAACATAAAATTGGGAGAAACTCCTTAATGACCTCTTACTATCTTTCAAGCATCATCAACAACAAGTTTGGCACAAAGTCTCTGTTTGAGGGGAAAAAATTTTCATTAGTTTCACTCGAATCATTACTATCACTCAATAATGAATGAGAGTCATTATCATCCAATAAGCTCTTGTCTAGCTGGGCTTGGTTAATGAGTCACTCCAGCATTTGGGATGAGAGCTGTGTTGGGATGGACTAGGATGAGAGGGAAGGTCCATTCCCACAGTTGCCCACATTGCAGACGTTGTCTGATGGACAGGTAGTTAAGTTCATTAAGATGAGTAAAATAAAAGCAGAAATCAGATGGGTTCTCTCTATCCCACCAATCACTCCATTTTTGAACCCATTTCCCATACTGTGGCCAAGATGGTTTCCCAAAACAAAAGTCCCTTCATTCACCTCTGGAAATATCCGGGGTCTCCAAATAACATGAATTCAAGTCCTAAAATGCAAGTCCTGTCCGGCTCAGAGCACCATAGCTTGTGGGAAGCTGCCTTCCTATCTATCCAGCATTCTACCTCCTGGCACAATGCCTTCTTCCTATTGCTAATTATCAAGATTTTTAAACTATTTCTTGTATTTTTACTGCATTGCCTGTCTATCTCCCTGAGTGGATTATTGGCTGTCTGTGGACAAAGCAGGCTAACTAGTCTTCTGAATCCCAGGACACAGGTGTGGGGCTCGCCAGTAGACTCTCAGGACCTGTAAGATAAGTGCACAAGTTAGCAGAACTTGGCTTTCCATTTGCAGGTCAGTAGGGTAGATGATGTATAATAATGTTCTGTGATCCTAAATCTTTCAAAATGGAGTCACTTATGACAAGTGACTCATTTCACAGTGAAGTTGCTGACCCCCCAGAGTGAGAAGCATGTGTATGGTGGACTGTGGCGATTAGATGACACCTGCTGTGGCCAGGGACCCCCAATACCTGACTAGAAAGTGAAGCCAACAGGAGACTGAGGTCATGGTCATGGACACTCCTACAGAGGCCATAAGAACAGCAAAGAAACTGACTCTGGTGAGATGCTTGCAGAAGCTCTGCCCACAAGAAATTGGGCCTCTTTTCCATCAGGCAGTGGCCAACAGAAGCTCTGCTGGGAGAAGGGCACCCCCTGCCTAAGAGTTAGCATAATCAGGCTGATGGCACCCTACACTAGATGGGGACTTAGTTCATCTTTGGAAGGTCCAGGGGCTGTGGGAAAGATGGAACAGTCCAGGCTGATCTCAAAGTCCTTCTTCCCCTTTTCCCAGAAATTCCTCTCTAAAGAGGAGACTTGGTATCTCCCAGACAAACTTCAAGATCAGTGGAGAAGTCTCAGCCCTGTCCTCTCTCCCTTGTGTCCCTGCATGGCCTGTCTCTGGACAAGCTTCTGCCCTATAACTCCCTCTGCTCACACCCTTCTGCAGCCAAGGTTGGAGAATCCTCATCCTTGCTTAACTCTTTCAGCGGCTCCCTATTGCCTTCTAACCCCAAATCACTGGCACATCCCACAGGGCTCTGAGACTTCAGGCCTCTGCCTCCTCTCAGACCACACTCACCCCTCAGCCCACAGATTTGAGCCATGCAGAGCCTTCCTCTTCCTGCTTATTTTACCTTTACCCTCCCCACTGAAGCTTCCTCGCAGCCCCACTCAGCCCACGCAGCAGCATAGCTCCTCCAGGAAGCCCTCTCTGAGTTTGGCCTGACCCCTACTTCCCGGGATAATAGTCAGCACACTCCTAGTTACTCTTGCAATGGGGAACATGTTGAGATTTTTCCTCATAGTGTCCCCTTGAAATAGCACCAGAGGCAAATCCAGCCTGGTGCCTGCTTTTGTATTGTCCTGAGCTAAGAGTGGCTTTTATATTTGTAAACGGTTGTATGAAATTAAAATAAAATCCTAAGCCCCCTGACTGACTGAACAGACCACTCTTAGCCAAGGAGACTCCAGAAAAACTTTAAAAACTAAATTTCAGGGCCATCACAGGAGGGAGGTTGGTCGTGTCTCAGTAGATCCCCTTTCCTAGTTAACCGTTGCCAGATCTTTTCTTTTCCCCCTAAGAGTAAAACAGAAACATGCCTTGGAAAACAAACAACAGAAGACTCCTCCACTGACCAATGCGTGACACTGTAGCCAGATTCCTTGCAGTTTTTGTGGGTTTGATATTGGCAGCTGACCAGTTTCCTTCCTGTTAAATGACCCTGACCACAGGCAGCTTCTGCCAGTTTACAGAGGCTGTGCACTAAGCACCCCTACATCTAAAGTTTCACCTTTGGAGGTATGCAGCCTAGATTTACTGCATTTTAATGTTGTCTCCACCCCAAAGTAAACATTGGATGTCTGTAACATGTATGTTTGCTTACCACATGTGCACATGATTCCCCCATGTGAATATTTTAGTTCTAGTTCTTCCTATTGTACCACTGAAGTAGCAAAAGAACAGTTGATGAAAAAGAGTCAAACTGTAAAATATTTAAAGAGGTTTATTCTGAGCCGAATATGAGTGAACAAGGCCCAAAGCAGTCTCTAAAGGCCCTGTTAACATGTGCCCAAGGACGTTGAATTACAACTTGGTTTTATGTATTTTAGGGAGACATAAGACATCAGTCGATACATGTCAGGTATACACTGGTTCTGTTTGGAAAGGTGGGACAACTCAAGGTGGGGGGCCTTAAAGGTCATAGATGGATTCAAAGATTTTCTGATTGGCAATTGGTAAAAAGAGTTAAATTATTATTTAAAGACCTGGAATCAACAGAAAAGAGTCTGGATTAAGAAAAGGGATTGTGGTGACCAAGGTTTGTATTATGTAGATGAAGTCTCCAAGTAGCAATCTTCAGAGAGAATAGACAGTAAATGTCTGTTATGGGACCTAAAAAGGTGCCAAATTCTTAGTTAAATCTCTCCTGGGTCAGGAAAAGACCTGGAAAGAGAAGGGGATTCTCTATAGAATGTAGATTTTCTTCACAAAAGACTTTTTTCAGGACCATTTAAAAATAAGTCAAAGAAATATTTTTGGGCAAAATAGGGCCTGCTATCTGTCATGTAATGCTATGTGAGAGTCAGGTTGGAATTTGGTATCTTATTGCTACAAAGTGTCTGTGTTTAATGCTAACGCTTGTCAGTTACACCTGAATTCCAAAGCAAGGAGGGTATAATGAGGGATATATAACACCATTGTGGCCTGAACTCATTTTTCAGATGTACTTTGTAATACTCGGCTGAGAATAGGGGTTCATTCAGTTGGTTAAGGGCTTAGAATTTTATTTTTGGTTTACAAAACTAACATAACTAACTTCATTTTCGTTTAAGGGGCCTTTACCTATTTCTGCACATAGGCTAGGATACTTCTAGAGCAATGAGATAATATGAAAAAGCAGCAATCATGGAGTTTTTATAACTAACTCTGGGATTAAAGGGAAAGTATATAAAAAATTATTTGTTAAAATTTTATGTGAGCATTGTTGATATAGAACAGCTGGGCTCCCAGCTAACCCCTACCCTCAAGCCTGGAAACTTGGCCCTAAGTGAAAACAGCTGACCCCATTTTTCCACCCAAATGATTGCCTTTTGGGCCCACCCTGCCCCCTATCCTGTGCCCACAAAAAGGCTTCAGCTGGCAGAGCAACACAAGTGGCTGACAAGCGGGAATGCAGACTGCTGAGCGTCAAGAATACAAGTGGCTGAGTGGTGAGCAGAGAAGCTGCTGAGTATCAAGGATACAAGCTTCTGAGCATCAGGAAGACAAGCTGCTAAGTGTCGGGGACACAAGCAGCTGAGCATCGGAGACTACAGCTAGACGTGGCTAACTTCAGTCCGTGCAGCTTCAGGGAAAGATCACCTTCTTCCCTCACCATCCCCTTTCCATCTCCCATCCCGCCAAAAGCCATCACCAAATAAAATCCTCCGCATACACTGCCCTTCAATCCATTTGTGTACTCTGATGCTTCCTGGATGCTGGACAAGAATGCAGATGCGAGAGGGCAAGGGCTTGGACGCTGCTGTGGGGCCTGCACAGAGCCTGCTCCCGCCAGAGAGGAGTGACTGGCTGGTTCCAGCATTCATTCCCTCCAGTTCCCACACTCCCTTGCTTGCATGCTCCCTCTCATGAGGAGTGGCCAGCAGTGGGCTGAGTGAATGAGCCACCTAGTTCCCCCCCATGAAGGGGGTCAAGGGAACAATCCCATCTCACTGTGATCTGACCAAAGACAAAAAAGTTCCCAAACTCCTTGGATCCTTGCTGGCACCCAGTTGTCTGCAGTTTTCAGTCACCTCTTGATCTTTACCCTGTCATCTTCCCCCCTTCCCTTAACATAAAAGAGCCTAAAATCTGTACTGACTTAAGATGGTACTTTAGAATGCCAGTTCTCAGTTTTGCTGGCTCTCTGAATAAACCTGCTTTTCCTCCCACCAACTCTCCTCTCTCCTGTTTGACTTTTGAGCAATGAGCAGCGAAACGTGGGTTTGGTTATACCATAACCTGTTAAATATGTATGTTTAGCCAATCTATGTAGCATGAAGCTCCTGTTCCACCCTTCCTCCCTCGAAGAGCCTTTCTGTCTCAGCTGGAGGCCCTGATTCCCAGCCTGCAGGTCGCCATCCTTCTGAGAAATAAAGTGCTCCTTGTGAAATTTATAGATCTTGTGATTTTTAAGCTGACAGTTGTAACAAAACAATACACACACACACACACACACACACACGCACAATCAAAAACAAAGAAGAAGAATTGGGAGAGATCATGTGTGGTTTGAAAAGCCTAAAATATTTATTCTCTGGCCTTTTACAGAAAGTTCGCTGACCCTTGACCTAGAACGATGCCTTGGCACACAGTAGATGCTCAACTAGCATTTGACAGACAAGTGATGATCTGTAGCCGAAGGCATGCCAGAGGCTGTGTTGTCTGCAGGGACGTGCTCTTTGGGCTTCATTAGCAAACTGGCGCAGATTAAACTTCAGATTCTGGGAGTGACCGTTGGAAGCATCAGAAAATTGTTCCTGACACAGGTTGAGTATTTATGGGGAGGGGGTGGAAGAAAGATATCGTTCTGGTATACTTGTGAAGGAGCCTGGGGAATTTCACCCCAACATATGGCATCCTGGTATGCTGATTATTTTAAATTAAAGGCCCCCGAAGGTCAGCAGATGTTGAAATTGGTCTACTCAGATATGCACTTTTCTACCTTGAGAACATAGAACACAATCACCTTCCATCCCCTCCCTGAAATCTCATTATCTATTGAAGAAAGGAAGAATGAGGAAGGAATACAACCACACCTTGATGGACTTTTTCACCAGATAATGTCTGCCTCCTGAGCTCATTCAAATTCCAAAAAGAATTATTTACAAGATGATTTCTGTCTCCCAGGTCCATTCATTCACCTAATAATTATTTACTACCCCTCCAAAGAATTGCCTGCATTCCCCATCTCCTCCCTCCCCTATAGAGAAGGCATATTCACACCTCTACCTGCTGGGTTGTTGGGTTATCAACACAGTAATGAAATGGTTTGCCTTTTTTTCTGCTAATATGTCTATTGTCAATTCATTTCATCAGACTTAGACTTGAAACTTCAGAGAGAAAAGTTGAACCTCCCTGTATTTGCATCAGAAACTGCCAGAGACATTTTTAAGTACAGTCATGTGTATCTTAATGATTGAAATGCATTCTGAGAGCTGTGTCATTAGACAGTTTCCTTATTAGGTGAACATCACAGAGTGTATTTACGCTAACCTAGAGGGCATAGCCTACTACACACCTAGGCCATATGGTGTTACCTATTGCTCCTAGGCACAAACCTTTATGGCATGTTATTGTAATCACTCAAGCAGTTCACCTTGCCTGCTGCCTAGACAGAACCGATTCCTCAAGACAAGGGAATTGCAATAGAGAAAGAGTAATTCATGCAGAGCTGGCTGTGCAGAAGACTGGAGTTTTATTATTGCTCAAATCAGTCTCCCTGAGCATTCGGGGAGCAGAGTTTTTAAGAATAACGTGGTGGGCTGGGGAAAGCTAGTGAGCCAGGAGTGCTGATTGGTCAGAGATGAAATCATAGGGAGTCAAAGCTGTCTTCTTGTTCTGAGTCAGTTCCTAGGTGGGGACCACAAGACCAGATGATCCAGTTTATCCATCTGGGTGATGCCAGCTGATCCATCAAGTGCAGGGTCTCCAAAACATCTCAAGCACTGATCTTAGGAGCAGTTTATGGAGGGTCAGAATCTTGTAGCCTCCAGCTGCATGATTCCTAGACCATAATTTCTAATCTTGTGGCTAAAGTTAGTCCTACAAAGACAATGTAGTCCTCAGGCAATAAGGAGGTCTGCTTTGGAAAATGGCTGTTACCATCTTTGTTTAAACTATAAACTATAAACTAATTTTCTGCCAAAGTTAGTTCAGTCTATGCCAGGAATGAAGAAGGACAGCTTGGAGGTTAGAAGCAAGATGGAGTCAGTTAAGTTAGACTTCTTTCACTGTCTCAGTCATAATTTTGCAAAGGTGGTTTCACTACTGTACTAAATACTGAAGACAGTTGTAACACGATGGTAAGTATTAGTGTATCTAAACATATCTAGCCGTAGAAAATGTACAGTAAAAGTACAGTAGAAAAGATTTTTTGTTTTGTTTTGTTTTGTTTGTTTGTTTGTTTTTGAGATGGAGTTTCACTTCTGTTGCCCAGGCTGGAGTGCGGTGGTGTGATCTCAGCTCACTGCAACCTCCACTTCCTGGGTTCAAGCAATTCTCCTGCCTCTGCTTCCCGAGTAGCTGGGATTACAGGCACCTGCCACCACACCCAGCTAATTTTTTGTATTTTTAATACAGACGTGGTTTCACCATGTTGGCCAGGCTGGTCTCAAATTCCTGACCCCAAGTGATCCACCCGCCTTGGCCTCCCAAAGTGCTATGATTACAAGAATGGAAAAGATTTTTTTTTAAAAAAAAAGACTTCTGTTGATATGGTTAGGCTCTGTGTCCCCACCCGAATCTCATCTTGAATTCTGATCCCCATAATCTCCATAATCCCCATAAGTCAAGGGAGAGACCAAGTGGAGGTAATTGAATCATAGGGTGCTTCCCCCAATGCTGTTCTCATGATAGTGAATGAGTTCTCACAAGATCTGATGGTTTTATAAGGGGATCTTCCCCCTTAACTCGGCACTTCTCCTTCCTGCTGCCTTGTGAAGAAGGTGCCTGCTTCTCGTTCACCTTCCACCATGATTGTAAGTTTCCTGAGGCCTCCCCAGCCAGGCTGAACTGTGAGTCAACTAAACCTCTTTCCTTTATAAATTACCCAGTTTCAGGCAGTTCTTTACAGCAGTATGAAAACAGACTAATACCTCTGTATAGGACACTTATAATGAATGAATGGAGTTTGCAGAACTGAAAGTTGCTCTGGGTGAGTCAGTGAGTGGCAAGTGAATGTGAAAGCCTAGAACATTACCGTACACTACCATAGACTTTATAAACACTGTACTCTTAGGCTACACTGAATTTATGTAAAAATATTTTTATTTCTTCAGTAATAAAATAACCTAACTCACTGTAACTCTTTGACTTTATACACTTTCAAATTTTTTAACTTTTTGACTCTTTTGTAATAACAGCTTAAACACAAACACATTATACAACTGTACAAAAACATTTTCTTTCATTATATTCTTATTCCATCAATTTTTGTCTGTCAAAAGTATTTTATAATAACTTTTTAGAAGTTTTAGAAAAAGCAAAGACACAAACACAAATGGTAGCCAAGGCCTACAAAGGGTCAGCATCGTCAGTATCACTGTCTTCCACTCCACATCTTGTCCTACTAGAAACAAGGACAATACTATGCTTGGAGCTGTCACCTCCTATGATAACAATGCCTTTTTCTGGAAGACCTCCTTCAAGGCATACCTGAGGCTGTTTTACAGTTAACTTTTATTTATTATTATTATTATTTTTGAAACGGAGTCTTGCTCTGTCACCCAGGCTGGAGTGCAATGGTGCGAGCTCAGCTCCCTTCAACCTCTGCCTCCTGGATTTAAGCAATTCTCCTGCCCCAGCCTCCTGAGATTACAGGAGAGATTACAGGCATGGGATTACAGGTGTCCACCACCACTCCCGGTGAATTTTGTGTTTTTAGTAGAGATGGAGTTTCACCATGTTGGTCAGGCTGGTCTTGAACTCCTGACTTCAAGCAATCCACCCACCTCACCCTCCCAAAGTGCTAGGATTACAGGCGTGAGCCGTCACACCCCACTTAACTTAATTTTTAATAAGTAGGAGTATGCTCTAAAATAACTATAGAAAGTATGGTATAGTAAATAATAAACCAGTAACATAATCATGTATCATTATCAAGTATTATGAATTGTAGATAATTGTATGTGCTATGCTTTTACAGAATTGACAGTACAGTAGGTTTGTTTATGCCAGCATCACCACAAACATGTGAGTAGCACTGAGCTATGACATTATGACAGCTGTGTCACTAGGCCATAGGAATGTTTCACTGTGATCTTATGGGACCACTGTCATCTATGCAATCTGTCATGAACAGAGACATTATTATGCAGTGCATGACTGTACACGTAGTGATGGAGCATAGCATTTTCTCCTCTCCAGCAAGCTCCCAGTATACAGTTATATTTTTAGAGGAATGAAAAGAAAAAAGGGGGAAAGTCTAGGGTATAATTAAACCCAATAATAACAGGCATCTTTTATGAACTACCACTACATATCCTGTTATCCTGTAATAAACATTTTTATGACTTCATGCTTGATATGGTTTTGCTGTGTCCCCAGCCAAATCTTTTCTTGAATTGTAACTCCCACAACTCCCACATGTCATGGGAGGAACCCGGTGGGAGGTGATTGAATAATGGGAGCAGATCTTTCCTGCACTGTTCTCATGATAGTGAATGAGTCTCATGAGATCTGATGGTTTTAAAAACAGGAGTTGCCCTGCCCAAGCACTCTCTTTGCCTGCTGCCATCCATGTAAGACTTGACTTGCTCTTCTTTGCCTTCCACCATGATTGTGAGGTCCCCAGCCATGTGGAAACGTAAGTCCATTAAACCCTTTTTCCTGTATAAATTACCCAGTCTCAGGTACGTCTTTATCCATAGCAAGAAAACAGACTAATACATTGCTGTTTTTCTAATATATGTGTGACCAACTTCAGAGTTAATATGAGCCTTTTCTCCAAAGATTATATTCCTTAAAAATAAAAAAGGCTCCATAGTGAAATAATTTGTCATTTCAGGGAGCCATTTCTTCTGCATATTGAATGTCCAGGAAGGCAGAAGAGGATCTCTAATGATAAAGAACACGGAACAGACCAAGTTTATTCTTGCTTAAGCCCATTGCTTCAACCCAATTAGTCAGATAAACAGACTTCTGAGTTCAGCCCACAGAGCAATAAATATTCTGTCTCCTTGTCGACTTTCTCTTACAGAGCAAAGCTCACTAATAAACAAAATAAATGTAGGTCTTTGAGATTGTTTTCCAAACCTTTTTTCCTGTCTTTATGACCTACAGTTTTGTTCAAATGAAAAAACTGAACAAGAATATAAGAGTATTCCAGGCAGTAGGGACCTACAAAGGCTTGAAGGCAATGGGGAAGTTGGCATGTTTCAGGGAAAGAATGACAGATCAGTATGGCTGGTGCCCAGCATGGGAAGGGGCACCTGATGTGGCTGGGAGGCTAAGCAGGTCCAAGTCCTGTAGGGAGTTAGAACTTCCTTCTTGGGGCAAATCAACAAACAACCGGATGCTTCTGGTCCAAGAGGGGCTGGCCCAGTGGGGAGGGGATTACTTGGAAATGGTTGTGCTCACTTGCTTTTGAAAACAATCATGGCGGAGTGGAGAGGTATGAGCATTGGTTTCATACACTGTCTCTGTATTTACCATCAGGATGACTTTGGGAAAATTGTTTAATTTGTGAGATTCGCGGATTTCTCTTTCTGCCGTGGTAAAAGGCACACAACTTCATAGGGTCTCTGTGAGGACTGAATGAGAAACTACATACAAAGTTCCTGGAAAATGCCTTGTAGTTGGTAGGACATTTTTTATTTATTTAATTTTTTATTCTGCAGCACCTCTCTCTAAACACCCTTTCGTTTTCAGTGATCATAGCTAATATCCTGTGTCCCAGACTTTATTCCCACTGGTCTATATGAATTATCTCATGTAACCCTCACACCCTATAAACTACGACTTATTGTTATCTTTGCTTTATAGAAGGGGAAACTGAGGCACAAAGAGGGTTGATTAAAGTTCCCAAAATGACACAGCAACTAAGTAAAGACCTGGGATGTGAACCCAAATAGTCTGGCTCAAGTCCTCTCACAACCACAAAGCAAATTTGCCTATTGCACAATAATTATCCATCAGAGCCCCATGAACAACTGCTAAGGTGCATGTGTTATTTTTATCATGATTTTCCACATGAAGAATTTAAGGCTGAGAGTTCAGGTGGGTTGTCCCTGATCCATTAGCCACAAAGCAACCAAACAAGAGCTCTGACCTAAGCCAGAAGATTTCAAATTGTGGGTTCTTCCCGCCGTACCCCATGGGAGGCCCACCCTCCTAAAGATGAACGAAAAGCAGGTTCCAATTTAATTACTAAAGGACACAGCCATTTACAGGCCTGGTAAATCATTGTGTAATTGAAGGATATTCCAAGAGTATCACTCTCCCCTAACCTTAGTGCCTGTAACATACTAAGACAATTTGAATTAGGGCCTCTGACTGCAAGATCCTCACATAATCCAACACTTGCAAACCATAGGAGCTGTGATTTATACAAATTATTTCCACATGTCTCATTTATACATATACAGTCACATCTAATTTTGATACATGTTATTTGATAATAACTATGGATATCCAAATCAATTTTGTTTTCAAAAGAAACAACATAGCAGTAAATCTTGTGTAAAGGCCAGAAAAGACAGAAGATAGATAAAGTATGTGTGTGTGTATACATGTACATGTGTTTTCCAATCCTGGAAAGTGTGTTCTCTGCAAAGACCAAAGTATTAACTGTTCTATAATAGTTTCTATAAAGTGAGAAACTTAACCAGGATCTCACTAATGGCATATAAGTTATAGTTATGAAAAGTCAGACATGGAACCCCCTTGGAGTGGAGTGTGTGGAGATTCCTCAGGCCCTACTGCTGTCTGCCTGTCTCATTGCTTGCATGTAACCTTACCCTTCTTCATGCTGGAGGGCTGGGTTCCACAGCATGGAGCCACATGTCACCCTGGCTGGATAAGTATCAGAGACCCTCTGAAAGTCACTAATAATAAAGATGAACACTATGACCTTAACCACGCTGGGAAGCCAAAATCATGGCTCTGCACTTTCCAGAAATGATTCTTTCTCAAACCTCATCCTTGCAGCTTCCTGCTCATTTTAAAGTAACCCACAAGAAAACTGTGAGGAGCCTGAGCTATTTCACACTTGCTAAATTTCCCACTCCTTAGATGCTGAAAACAGAACATACTTGGGAAGTTTTGTTTTCATACCTCAAAATTTTATGCTGATTATTTACCATATAAATGCAACTGGAAAATACAATCATTCTTAGCTACCAAATGTCATTTCGATTCAGTTATGCTGAGTCAGGATCTTTTACATATTCTGAGACAAAAATTTCTTTTTTTCCTATTTGGATGCCCTCTATTTCCTTCTCTTGCTTGATTACCCTTACTATAACTTCGCATACTATGCTGAATAGGAGTGGTGAGAGAGGGCATCCTTGTCTTATGTCAGTTTTCAAAGGGAATGCTTCCAGCCTTTGCTCATTCAGTATGATGTTGGCTGTGGGTTTGTCATAGATGGTTTTTATTATTTTGAGGCATGTTCCTTTGATACATAGTTTATTGAGAGTTTTTAACATGAATGGATATTGAATTTTATCAAAAGCCTTTTCTGCATCTATTGAAATAATCACGTGGTTTTAGTCTTTGTTCTGTTTATGTGATGAATGACATTTATTGATTTGTGTATGCTGAACCAATCTTGCATCCTGGGGATGAAGCCTACTAAGTTGTGGTGGGTAAGCTCTTCAATGTGCTGTATTTGGTTTGCTAGTGTTTTGTTGAGGATTTTTGCATCAATGTTCATCAAGGATATGGCCTGAAGTTTTTTGTTGTTGTTGTTGCTGTATCTCTGTCATGTTTTGGTATCAGGATGGTGCTGGCCTTATAGAATGAGTTAAACTATCCCTGTTTGCAGATGACAGGATCCTATATCTACAAAAGCCCATGGTCTCAGCCCAAAAGCTTCTTAAGCGGATAAACAACTTCAGCCAAATCTCAGAATACAAAATCAATGTGCAAACATCACTAGTATTCCTATACAACAACAACGATCAAGTCAAGAACCTTATCAGGAATGAATTCCCATTCACAATTGCCACAGAAACAATACAATCCCTAGGAATACAGCTCACTAGCAAAGTGAAAGATCTCTACAAGGAGAACTACAAACCACTGCTCAAAGAAATAAGAGATGACACAAACAAATGGAAAAACATTCCATGCTCATGGATAGGAACAATCAATATTGCGAACATGTCCATACTGCCCAAAGCAATTTGTAGATTCCACACTATTCCTATTAAACTACCATTGACATTCTTCACAGAATTTGAGAAAACTATTTTAAAATTCGTATGGAACCAAAAATGAACCCAAATAGCCAAGACAATCCTAAGCAAAAAGAACAAAGCTAGAGACATCATGCTGTCCAACTGCAAACTCTACTACAGAGCTACAGTAGTCAAAACAGCATGGTACTGGTATAAGAACAGACACATAGACCAGTGGAACAGAATAGAGAACCCAGGAATAGGACTGCACACCTACAACTATCTGATCTTAGGTAAACCTGACAAAAACAAGCAATGGGGAAAGGATTCCCTATTCAATAAATGGTGCTGGGATAAATGGCTAGCCATATGCAGAAGATTGAAACTGGACCCCCTCCTTACACCATATACAAGAATCAACTCAAGATGGGTTAAAGACTTAAATGTAAAACCAAAGTTACAAAAACCCTGGAAGCCAACCTAGACAATACCATTCAGGACAAGGCACAGGCCAATATTTCATGTTAAAGATGCCAAAAGCAATTGCAACAAAAGCAAAAATTGACAAATGGGATCTAATTAAACTAAAAAGAAGCTAAAGAAAAGAAATTATCAACAAAGTAAACAGACAGCCTACTGATTGGGAGAAAATTTTTGCAAACTATGCATCCAACTAGGTTTAATATCCAGTAGCTATAAGAAACAAACGAATTTATAAGAAAATAAACACAACCCAATTAAAAGTGGGCAAAGGACATGAACAGACACTTTTCAAAAGAAGACATACATGTGGCCAACACTCACATGAAAAAAAGCTCAACATCACTGATCATTAGTGAAATGCGAATCAAAACCACAATGAGATACCATCTAACACCAGTCAGAATGGCTAATATTAAAAAGTTAAAAAAAAGTGACAGATGCTGGCAAGGTTGTAGAGAAAAAGGAACACTCATACTCTGTTGGTGGGAGTGTAAATTAGTTCAGCCATTGTGGAAGACAGTGTGGCAATTCCTCAAAGACCTAAAGACAGAAATACCATTCCACCCAGCAATCCCATTACTGGGTATATACTCAGAGGAATATAAATCATCGTGTTATAAAGACACATGCATGCATACGTTCATTGCAGCACTTTTCATAATAGCAAAGGCATGGAATCATCCTTAATGTCCATCAGTGATAGACTGGATTTTTGAAATGTGATACATATATACCATGGAATACTAGGCAGCTATAAAAAGAGGTGAGATCGTGTTCTTTGCAGGGACATGGAGGGATCTGGGGGCTATTGTCCTTAGCAAACTAACACAGGAACAGAAAACTAAATATCACATGTTCTCACTTATAAGCAGGAGCTAAATGATGAAAACACATGGACACATAGAGGTAAACAATACATACTGGGGCCCTTCAGAAGGTGGAGGGTGGGAGGAGGTTGGGAGGAGAGAATTAGGAATAATAAATAATGGGTACTAAGCTAATACCTGGGTAATAAAATAACGGACAAAAAACCTCCATGATTTTACCTGTGTTACAAACCTGTACATACACCCTGAACTTAAAATAAAAGGTAAAAAGAAAATAAAATAAAGTAAAGCAATAAAAAGTTCTTTTTTTTTGAGAGAGAGAGTTTCACTCTGTCATCCAGGCTGGTGTACAGTGGTGCAATCACAGCTCACTGCAGCCTTGCCAGGGCTCAGGTGATCCTCCCACCTCAGCCTCCCAAGTAGCTGGGACTACAGGCACAGGCCATTATGCTGAGCTATTTTTTGTAGAGACAGGGTTTCACTATGTTGCCCAGGCTGGTCTTGAACTCCTGGGTTCAAGAGATCCACCTACCTCGGCTCTCCCAAAGTGCTGCAATTACAGGCGTGAGCCACCGCACCTGGCCGAGGCAAACATTTCTAATGATTATTCTATATTTTTTAATGTTGGTGAAACAGGATCAGAGATGTAAAGGTAAAAAAAAAAAAAAAAAAAAAAGAAACCTTATAAGTGCTAGAAGAAAATGTGAGTGAACCTGTCTTTAATACGGGAGTGAAGAAAACTCAAAACCCAAAAACAGTAAGAGCAAGGATTGACAGGCCAGGTGCAGTGGCTCACGCCTGTAATCCTAACACTTTGGGAGAGCCAAGGTGGGTGGATCTCTTGAGCCCAGAGTTCAAGACCAGCCTGGGCAGCATACTGAAACTGTCTCTACAAAAAATAGCTCAGCATGGTGGTCTGTGCCTGTATTCCCAGCTACTTGGGAGGCTGAGGTGGATCACCTGAGCCCTGGCAAGGCTGCAGTGAGCCGTGATGGCACCGCTGTACTTCAGCCTCTAGTAAAAATACAAAAAATTAGCTGGGTGTGGTGGCACACACCTGTAGTCCCAGCTACGTGGGAGTCTGAGGCAGGAGAATCGTTTGAACCTGTGAGGCGGAGGTTATAGTGAGCTGAGACCAGGATATTGCACTCCAACCTGGGTGACAGAGTGAGACTCTGTCTCAAAAAAGGGAAAAAAAAAAAAAGACAAAAAGAAAAAGGATTGACAGATTTGATCTCAGATACACACAAATTTTTTTATAGCAAAATGTAGTTATATTGTCTTGATACACAAAATGTTCCTCTGTGTAGTAATATTTCCAGCCTTTAAATCTATTTTGTATGATATTAATGTAGCAACTCCTGTTGAAAGTCTTCATAGTGTATCCTTATCCAGGCTGTCACTTTCAGTCGATTTGTTTTTATATTCAAAGTAAATATCTTGTAATAGTATGTATTAATAGTTAGTTCTTGAATTTCTATACTGTCTTTTGACAAGTATCCAGTTCATTTCCCTTTAATTATTAATACTGTTGTATTTAAGATTGCTATTTTAGTATTTTTAAAGTTTGTCTTATTTGTTTATTTTTCATCTCTTCTTCATTCCCTGCCTTGAGTGTGTGTGTGTGTGTGTGTGTGTGAGAGAGAGAGAGAGAGAGAGAGAGACAGAGAGAGAGAGAGAAATATAGAGAGAGAAATATTCCAATATTTCATTTTAATTCCTTTAGTGGCTTTGTAGTTACCTCTCTGCGTTACCGCAGGTAAAATACAGGAATCTCAAAACTGTGTATTTCTATGTATCCCCACACACCTTCTTTGTGATATTATTGCCTTATAGATTTCATCTATGGGTGTTACAAATCCATTAATATAGTGCTATCATATTTGCTTTACAAAGTCACATATCTTTAAAGAAAATTAAGAGACAATGTATATGTTAATAATGTCTTTCATGTATCCACATACTTAACATTTCTGGTACTCTTCATTCCACTGGTAAATCAGAGTTATTTGTGCTGCTTTCCTTCAGCTTGTAGAACTTGCCTCAGCAATTTGTTGTTGTCCATGTCTGCTTCTACCAACTTCTCTCGGTTTTTTGTTTATCTGAACATGTTTTTATCTTACCTTTATTTTTGACGATGATTCCACTGGACATCAAATTCTTAATTGACAAGAGTTTTATTTGTTTGTTTGCTTGTTTGGTTTGGTTTTATTCAGCACTTTGAATATTTTTTTTTTCCTATGTCTTCTAGTTCCCACGGTTTTGAAAAGAAGTCAGCCTTTAATCTTTTTTTTTTTTTTTTTTTTGAGATGGAGTCTCGCTCTGTCGCCCAGGCTGGAGTGCAGTGGCCGGATCTCAGCTCACTGCAAGCTCAGCCTCCCGGGTTCACGCCATTCTCCTGCCTCAGCCTCCCAAGTAGCTGGGACTACAGGCGCCCGCCACCTCACCCGGCTAGTTTTTTGTATTTTTTAGTAGAGACGGGGTTTCACCGTGTTAGCCAGGATGGTCTCGATCTTGTGACCTCGTGATCCGCCCGTCTCGGCCTCCCAAAGTGCTGGGATTACAGGCTTGAGCCACCGCGCCCGGCCAAGTCAGCCCTTAATCTTGTCACTGCCCCTCTATCTGTGATATGTTTCTTTGTTTCTTAATGCTTTCAGTATTGTTCCTCTGTCTTTTTGGCTTTCAGCATTTGACTATGGTATGTTTAGAAACAATTTTTTGGTGTTTATACTGCAAGAGGTTTGTTGAGTTCCTTGAATCTATAAAATAATGATTTCCACCAAATTTATTTTATCAAATAGATGCTTTTTCTGTTTTCTCTCTTTTCTTCCCCGAGATTCCCATACACGTAGGTTGGGCCACCTCATATTGTCCATAGGTCTCTGAAGTTTTGTTCATTAATCTTCAATACTTGTTCTCTCTTTTTTGTCACATTAGGTAATTTTTATTAATCCATTATCAAGTTTATTTATTCATCTGCTCTTCATAAAGTGCTGTTGCACCCAACTAGCAAATTTTTATTTCAGTATTGAACTGTTCCAAGACTTTTTATTGTTTGCTTTCCTCTATTGAGTTTATCTATCCATTCATTACTAGCATATGTTTTCCAATTATTTAAATGTATTTTGTTTTAATTCTCTGAATATATATATCATAGCATCTGTGAAGTATTTGTCTGCTAAATTCAACAAACAGCTCTAACAATAAGGAAAGAAGTCAATTTCTATTGACTTCTTTTCGTCATATGTGTCATACTTTCCTGTTTCTTTACATGTCTAGTGATTTTTGGTTTAAAACTAGAAAAATGTAAATTACATGTGGTAATAAGTCTGTGGTAATTTTTCTGAGGATTATTGGTTTTTCTTTTTCTGGATTCGTACTGCAAATTCCATCTCCCCCCAATAAGCAGCTGCTCCTATGTATTCATAGGACTTCCTCTGCTCTGTTCATAGGTTGCCACTTGTATGTCTCCCCTGTGCTTGTGAAATTTGGTGGTCAGCCAAGAATTTGAGCAGAGATGAGGCTTCACCTCTCTGTTTTTCTTGCTTGTAGAGATTCTCATTTTCAGTTACTCTGCTGGATTTGGGCTCTGCATTGCAACATTTCAAGCCCACTCAACTTCAGCTGTCACTCAGTCTCCTCTTAATTGGAGAATACAGACAGTTTTTTAAAAGTAACAAACTCACTCATCTGTTTCCACATAGATGTGTGGATTATCTTTCAGCATCTAGTTCTCTCCATCCTCTTGTTGCTTTTTGCGGGGTCCCTTGTGGTCTCACCTACAATGGCATATTTAGCAGTCAGCCAGAGTTTGGGAGCTTATTCCTGAATTTGGGTCTTACCCTTTCCGAGGTGCTGGTATTGCCATAATTTCCACTTTCAATTTTCAGCTGTTTTTTCAGCTCTGAACTCTGACTTCTGACAGGAAGGCCATGTTTTGTCCAGCCACCATTCCTAAGAGCCATAATCAGGGTTGATAGCCTTCTTATGCTCGTGAGCCACAAACTCAAAATTGTTGCCACTTCCATTTGCAATCTTTTGAAATTAAACTCCCTTGGCTTCTATTTGTTTTTAGATGCTTCCCAGTGTCTTTAAAGAGTTGGTTTTTCTATTTTAACCCATTTTTTAAAGATTATTATCTTCAGGGGCTCACATGACTGCTTCCCTTCCCTGCCTGCTATGAAGTGGATATTTGCCCAAAATTTATATGTTGAAATCCCAGTCCCCAATGTGATGGCATTAGAAGCTGGAACTTTTGGAATGTAACTAGGTCAAGCAGTGCCCTTATAAAAAGACAGGAGAGACCCTGCTTTCCCACTTTCTACTCTCCCCCATGAGAGGACACAGCAAGAAGACAACTATCTGTGAACCAGAAAGACAGCCCTCACCAGAACCCAACCGTTGCTGGCACCTTTATCTCAGAATTCCAGCCACAAGAACTGCAAGAAATTAATTTCAGTTGTTTAAGCCACCCTGTCTATGGTATTCTGTTATGGAAGCCCAAACCGACTAAGGCACTGCCAGTACAAATAGTTGAGAGATTTTTCTGAAATTTTAAATTTTTTTTTTTTTTTGAGACGGAGTCTCGCTTTGTCGCCCAGACTGGAATGCAGTGGCCGGATCTCAGCTCACTGCAAGCTCCGCCTCCTGGGTTTACGCCATTCTCCTGCCTCAGCCTCCCGAGTAGCTGGGACTACAGGCGCCCGCCACCTCGCCCGGCTTGTTTTTTGTATTTTTAGTAGAGACGGGGTTTCACCATGTTAGCCAGGATGGTCTCGATCTCCTGACCTTGTGATCCGCCCGTCTCGGCCTCCCAAAGTGCTGGGATTACAGGCTTGAGCCACCGCGCCCGGCCCTGAAATTTTAAATATTTTAAAGTACTTAAAATTTCCTTGAGTTTTTTAGTTTTGTATTTGTTAAAAATTACAAGTATATTGCATTATGCCAGACGGTCTGCATCTGTTCTACATTTGGAAGGAATGTATTGAGTTATTTGTAATCTAACATACAGTCTATGTTTGTTAATGGTGCATCATAAGCAGTGAAAAAATAGATGTATTCACAGATAGAATGGGATAAAGTTTGATATATCTATTAAGTAATTTTATCAATTATGTTTTTAAGAACGACCATGTCACATTTATTTTTTCTCTTTTAGGTCTTTGATAGGCTATTAGAGGTTACTTAAAGTCTCTTGCTGCTATTATGTTTCTATCCACTTTGTTCTTATATTGCTTGCAGTTTACATTTCATGCATATTGATGCTATTGTATATTTTATGCACAGTGGTGGTGCGAACAATATTTTATATTATTTGGTACATAAAAACTCACGACAGTTATAGGTTTATTTTACAATGTATCTTCATTGTAAAATACTTCTCAGTCATGCTTTTCAATGATATATTTATTATTATTATTTTTTGGCCATTTGACATGATTTTAGTTGTTTAAAACTAATCTATGTGTTTCTTTTCTGATACAAAAGTATCATTAAGTATTACAGTTTTGCTGCAAGATTTTATAGAAACGTGTGGCAATATGGAAAATATTCTTATGTCCTCATCAGCTAATTAATCATTCTGAATTTTCTCATTTTCAAGACGGACTCAGGCTCAACCCAGACCCAGAGCATAAGGAGTTCAGCACTATTGTACACCGCCTGGGTTCATGCAGGCCCCCTTCTCTTAATTCCATGAACATTCATATTTAAGGCAAGATATTCTTTGCTTAGCCCTTTCTATAAGCTAGGCACAATAAAACATACTGTAATTATATAATATTGAAACTGTCAACAATTATGTGAGTGTTATCATCAGCAGTTGTACAGATGAGAAAATGAGGACTTGAACATTAATTTGCCCAAGGACACAGGTTCTTTCAAGGCATTTTACGGGTGTTACAGACCAGTTAGACCACGCATTGTAACTAGTAAGGGTGAGAGCTAGAGTCAGCAAAACTCTTGACTTCAAACATGCTCCTCCACCTACTGTATCTACCCTCCTCCTTCTCATACCACTTCCCAAAAAGAGGCTTGGCTTGCTGCAGTGTTCTAGCAAGAAACCTCCATGTAGGGCTGCTTCCTGCTCAAGCACCAACTCTGGTTCCATCAACTTTGAGTGAGGTGCCATGAAAGCACTCGTGCATGGTGAATAAGCCATTCGCCACACAGAGCAAGGGTCACAAAGACTCACTTGGGACCATTTTCTTTGCAAGAAAGTAGGGCACTGTCATTCTTCTGGAGGCTTCTGCATTGTCCTACAGAGCTTTTCTGTGAGTGTCGGGTTACCCATTTCCAGAGCCCTTCAGTCCATTGCTTATCTGTCTTTCCTGCAACCAGCTCCTGCACAGCAAGGGCCCCACTTTGGTTACTGTTGTAGTGCCAGAGCTCAGCACAGCATGTCGCCAGGCACTTGGTGCATGTTTGTGGAGTTTTAAACATTGTGTGTCATCAGAATGCATTGTCTGTTCAAGAAAACATCATTGCTCAGATTAGCTGAAAGAAAAGCAAGTATGAATTTTAAAAATCTTGGTATTATAATTTCTATGCTGTTTTGTAAATTGTAAATCTAAACAATAGCGAATGGCTAAGTGGAGAATGCCTCCCAGGGCTTTTAAAATGATACATACAGATAAAGGTCAATTAGCACAACTTTTAAAAAAAAATGGTGTTGTCGACACTCTTAAAAATGAAGATCTCTCCTCTTCAAAGAGTTAAATATACTTTCTCGTCTCCAAGGTCATTTCATCTTTGGGCTGAAGTTCTGAATTGATAAAGTTTTATTGACTATTTTAGCCACTTGTGTCTATCACAGATTTATTTTCTTTAATACCTCTCTTAATGAAAGATCACATAGAATGTACTAAAAACCTTAAAAACCTTAACAACAAAGGGCACGCATCAAGTATTTTAAGAACGTAAAATTCCAACTTTCCTTTCTGTTTGTTTGTTTGTTTTTGTTTTGTTTTGTTTTGTTTTGTTTAAGACAGAGTTTCACTCTTGTTGCCCAGGCTGGAGTGCAATGGCGCAACCTTGGCTCACTGCAACCTCTGCCTCCTGGGTTCAAGTGATTCTCCCACCTCAGCCTCCCAAGTAGCTGGAATCACAGGCAGCTGCCACCACGTTAGGCTAAGTTTTTGTATTTTTAGTGAGATGGGGTTTCACCATGTTGGCCAGGCTGGTCTTGAACTCCTGATCTCACCAGCTTCTTTGTTTTTTAAATCAATATTTTCTTCTAAAATTACTCAACAATATCACCTGATTGGTTTTAAAACAATTCATCCTTTTCCAATTAATTTCTTCTCATTTTATTCTGACTTTATGACGGCTCATTTTAATGAACTGGGATACAATTACATCTGTGACATGGATGTGCAGCACCTGTTGTTATAGCATCTGGGGCAAAAAGATCTGCTTGGAGGCATGCACTGCAGCCTTGACAATTGCATCAAGAGGCTTCCACGCTGAGGTTGAAGAAAACCCGAACTCATGTTTTATTTCATCAAGCACAGTCGCCATGCTGTATGGTGCTCCATTTTCCTTGAGAACTTAACAGGGGGAGCTGGGTCAACCTGTATAGTTGTACATCTTTACATTTTGTTTCGCCTTTGTTCCTCATTGACCCTGAGTCCAGTGCTCCAGCTACCACCTATAGAAGAAAGGAAAAAGGAAAAAACAAGGTCCTTAGATGATGGGGACACCAATAGGAGGAATTCGAGCCGACAGCCCCAAAGGTGCAAGATCAACATTCTGCCCCAGGCCCGGAGAGTGAAGAAAGATTTTGTCCGGGGGCAGTGGAGGTATTTTCACAGGACTTGAGGAGCTTTATCCATGAAATAAGGGCTTTATCTTAGAGTATTGTTTATAAGACTTAAAAGAGATAAGTATCTCTAGCTCCCTGGACATGGTGAACACCCAGGAAGTGCTACCAGTGGTTGCCAGTGGTAGTCAGAAGCTCCTGGGCCAAGTGGACATGGGCCAAACACAGGAGACTGGGGGCAGCTGTTGGTCTATCCTGGAAATATGGTCTTTCCTATCAAGCAAGAGGTATAAAGGTGCCAAATCAAAACTACTTCTTTGCAGGCCCATATCAGAAAAGAAGGGGGTCTAGATCATGGTAACAGGCTTTGCTTCACTATCAGAACCCCAGTAGAATCAGCTACTGCTAGGCACCATCCTGCTCAGTGCTTCTTCTTTCAAGTTCAAGACCCCAGTGCCATCTGGTGGGAGATGGAACTGTGCCTTGAGTAGATAGCTCTCTTATTTTCATATTTTTTTAAAAATGTAGTGGGTTATAAATTTGTGTTTATTGATTTATATTTATTTTTTTTTTTGAGACAGAGTCTCACTCTGTCACCCAGGCTGGAGTGTAGTGGTGCAATCCTGGCACACTGCAACCTCCACCTCCTGAGTTCAAGCAATTCTCATGCCTCAGCCCCCCAGTAGCTGGGATTACAGGCGAACACTACCATGCCTGGCTAATTTTTTTGTATTTTTAGTAGAGACCCATCTCTACTAAAAGTTTTTCACCATGTTTCCCAGGCTGGTCTCAAACTCCTAGCCTCAAATGATCCACCTGCCTTGGCTTCCCAAAGTGCTGGGATTACAGACATGAGCCACCATGCCTGGCCTAAACCTTCATTTTTAATGTTCATCAGTGAAAAACTTCAACTGAAAATAAAGACAGTTAGTTGCTTTGATAATATCTAGTCTTGGCCAGGCATGGTGGCTTACACCTGTAATTGAAGCACTTTGGGAGGCTGAGGCAAGAGAATCACTTGAGCCCAACAGCTTGAGACCAGCCTGGCCAACATAGCAAGACTCCCATCTCTACACAAAAATTTAAAAAATATCCAGTTTTGGTGTCACATGCCTGTAGTCCCAGCTACTCAGGAGATTGAAGTGGGAGGATCTCTTGAGCCCAGGAGTTCGAGTCTGCAGAGAACTATGATCACACCACTGCACTACAGCCTGGGAAACAGAGCAAGACTCTGTCTCTAAACAAGTAGATAAATAGGTAACAATTTTTGAAAATCTAGTCTCCCTTCCTTTTTACTATATCTACAAGATCTCACTATTATTGTGGATAGAGGCAATGTACCTGGATTTTTTTAAAAAATACACCTACATTTCTCATCATCCTATGTAAATATGGCAGCCCTGTGACTAAGTTCTGGCCAATGAAATACAATCAAAAGTTGTTTGGTGAGGATTTGGCAGCTCTTAAAATCGTGATGAGGAGGTGCATATTTGGGTTGCATACTACCTTTTTGCCCTTTGCTCTTTGTCTTCCTCCTGCCTGAAAGCAGACATGGCTGGAATTCTAGGAACTGTTTTGAAAGCATCAGGAGGGAGAGGATCCCTGAGAACAGCAGAGCAGAAAGGTGGAAAGAACCTGGGACCCAGATGATTTTGTGGAACCCCCATCCTGATACAGATAGGAGACAGGGAAATAGTGGGTACAAGAGGGCAGTTCCCCAGCAAAGGCCCCACCCTCAAGTCTGCAAACCCACCACCCTAAATGGAAACAATAATTCTTGTTTACACAACCAAATGTTGCCTTTTCCAAGACCCATCCTGGCCTGCCACACCCACATCCTGTACCCATAAAAACCCCAAACCCCAGGCTCCATGAGCAGAAGAGCAGCAGAGTGGTGCAGCAGAGAAGGAGCATCACAACATCGAGAGGAGTTCGACTGGGGACAGTCAGAGGAGGGATTGGCCACGGGATGGCCAAATTCCAGGGGAAGATCATCCTCCCACTCCATCCCCTTTCAAGCTCCCCATTCATCCCACTGAGAGTCACTTCCATCACTTAATAAATTCCCTGTATCCCCCATCCTTCAAGTCCATGTTACCTGATTCTTTCTGGACACTGGACAAGAACCTGGGTACCAAGAGGGCAGGGTGTAAAAGGCTGTTGCCCCGACTCTCCTCTGAGCTGGTTTAACACTTAGTCGTCCATGGATGGCAACTGCTAAAAGAGCATTAATTGTAACAAACCCCTAGATGCTACCATGGGGCCGAAACCCAAAAGTGCTCCCTGGGTCCTGCACTTGCCCATCGGCATGCTCCCCTTCATGTAAGGGATTTGAGTGTGCAGCAGCTGAGCAAATGAGCCACACACACCTTGTGGGTTTGCAGTCCCACAAGTCCCACAAAGGGGTCAGGGAACTCTCCCATTTCAGTACCAGGCTTGGTTGGCCACTTCCAGATGGTTTTTACATCAGAGAAATTTAGTCTACTAGAGTGTTCAAGCTCTTGACTCATCTTAAATATGACCATTAGAAAAAAAATAGCCAAAGTTAATATAACTATGTGAAATAGAAAGTTCTCAGCCAGGTGAGGTGGCTCACGCCTGTAATCCCAGCACTTTGAGAGGCTGAGGCAGGCAGATCACGAGGTCAGGAGATTGAGACCATCCTGGCTAACACGGTGAAACCCTGTCTCTACTAAAAATACAAAAAATTAGCCGGGCATGGTGGCAGGCGCCTGTAGTCCCAGCTACTCAGGAGGCTGAGGCAGGAGAATGGCAAGAACCTGGGAGGTGAAGCCTGCAGTGAACTGAGATTGCGCCACTGCACTCCAGCCTGGGCGACAGAGCAAGACTTCATCTCAAATAAATAAATAAATAAATAAAAAGAAAGAAAGTAAGTTATCATATTCTATAAAGTTGGGGATGGGGAGTGAGGAAGGGGCGATGAAGGCACACCATCAGCTGGTACCAAGCTCTGCCTCACTCACTTGGCAATCCTGGATCAAATGAAAAGAGCCAGGCTGGACCTCCATTCTATCATCATGAGATTCACAGCTTCCTTCAGCAGGTGTTTGTTAAGTATCTCACACATGAAGCGCTGTGCTTGGTGTCTGGAGACTCGGTGATGAGCAGCAACATGCAGGTCCTGCTAGCATGTCACTCAGGTTTGGATCCAAACTTGGCAGCAAAGAGGGTAAAGTCATTATTTTATGCGTGGCCTGGAGAGATACTCCATGGGTCCCTGATGAGGAAATGTGAGAAGAAAGAAAGGAGAGATCTCAAGGGGAGTGGGGTGGGTGGGGGGAATATCCTCCTCATCAACCAGGTAAGCGATAACTTTGAAACTCTGTCCACCCCACCAATTACACATGCATGCATGCATACACACAAACACATATACACACAGGCATACAGCCTCAGAGGAAGTTCAGCTCTGTGGTGCTGGCAGGGTTTGACCCTTCAGAGCAATGGGCTTGACTTTGACTAGCAATTTGCATTCAACCAGGGCAAACTAGTTGTTGCTCCTCAGGCGCCTAAACTGATATTTACCTACAAAGCAAATATTATTTACTGATACTTTTTCAACTGAAATTTGATGCCCATAGGTACTTATGCCAAGAGTGGGGCTTACTTACTCTTGTCTTTGAGAAACTCCAGATTTACTTTTTTCAAGGCCATTTATTGGCTTTCTCTTCTAGCCCAGCCTTTTTTTTTTTTTTTTTTTCAGGGGTTCTGGGAAACTAGGAGAAATCCTTTGGTATTATGGAGAAAATTTGCTGGTGTCTTCATAAGTCAAAGATACTAGACATCCTTCTTCCTGAGAATTCCTACATCACTGTAGTGGCGGATATTTGCTTTTCCTTAAAATTTTGCACCAAATCAATAGTATGAAAAGATGACAGAAGGTTAAAAACACTCATAATTTATATTCCTGCTCTGGAAAATGTCAGAACATCAGGAAAGTTAGACCCAAACAACTCATGTGTCCAACCAGAATAAAAATAGCCAAAGAAATGGCCAATTTTCAGAGGAAATACATCCATTTCCTTTAAGGCCTTGAAGACCCAGGCTCATTTTATGATTTTTAAAAACTCACAAATGCCACTGGGAAAGAGGCTTTAGTCATTTGTTGGTGATTTTCTGAATCAATATGCTGAGGAAGGTGAAATACGCGTGTGAACAAAGCCAGCTAAACCATCTCCTTAACATAAACTAAGTCCTTCCTCATGTTGGTGATATCTGGAGAAAATCGCTGACACTCTCGTCAGCCCAAAAGTAATACAGATCTGGCCACTGTGCATTTCCGCTTAACTATAACTGAGGCTGTAGACGCTTAGCGTGTGGGTCTGGGAGAGAAGAAGGTACGAATAGACCAGTTAGCCTAAAAGTGTCTTCTCGCATCTGGTACTCAAGTTTCCATGTTTTGACAGTTACTCCACGTGGTCAAAACCATATGTCTCTCCACCCTCCAAACTCGTTCCACCACACAGTGTTTAAAGGGTTAGATGGAGAGCACATGGCATGGTTAAGCAAGTCTTGGAAGAGGGTTGTGACACGGGCCTGTGTTCTGACTCTACCATCCACTAGCTTTATGACTAGAACTAAAAGTTGATGTCTCTGAATCTTTATTTATAAAACAGAGAGAACTAGGCAAGGTTGTCTGTAAAATTCTTTTATCTATGAAGTACGTCAAATGGTTGATAAGTTACCAGTGATTAAAACATGTCTCTGAATTATGGGACCAGATGGGTCTGCTTTAGAAGCCAAGCTAGGAAAACCGTAGGGAGGAAAGAGCCCCCTAAGGGATGAGGGGGACCATATTTTTCAGGATTGGAACAGAGGCTTCTCACTGCAAGTTGTGACCAGGGAGCCACGTGCCCTGTTGCACCCTCTGTCCTGTGGAAGAAGGGCTCAGGCAAAGTAGCCTCTTTCCTATCAGCCCATGAGAGGCCACACCCTCCATCCATCCCGCATCCTCCATCCATCCCAAACACTCCATCCATCCAGCATCCTCCCTTCATCCAGCAGCCTCCCTCCATCCCACACCCTCCCTCCATCCCTCACCCTCCATCCATCCCTCACCCTCCATCCATCCCACACCCTCCATCCATCCCTCACCCTCTATCCATCCTGCAGCCTCCCTCCATCCCTCACTCTTCCACCCCACAGCCTCCCTCCATCTCATACTTTCCATTCATCCCACGCCCTCTATCCATCCCAAACACTCCATCTGTCTCGCATCTTCCATCCATCCCCCACCCTCCCTCCATCCTGCAGCCCTCCCTCATCCCTTACCCTTCATACACCCCCCACCCTCCCACCATCCCACAGCCTCCATCCATCCTGCAGTTCCCCTTCATTCCGAAGCCTCCCTCCATCCCCTACCCCCAATCCATCCCACACCCTCCATCAATCCTGCTGCCTCCTTTTGCAAGGGTGCTTGGGCAGGTCAGGGAACAGCCCAGGGCCCTTCTGCAATACCCTAGCTGTGGCCGTCGGGAAGCTGGAGGCTTGGGGCAGGCATTTGTAGTTCCGAACAACCATTTTTGGATTTGTGTTGTTGTTTTGCTTTACCTGAATTTGATTTTTGCAGATAAACTGGTGATTTTTTTTTTAGAAGAGAAAGGTGGCCTCAGGAAACTTTTCATCTTGGGGGTTTTGTCCTAAGGCCAATATCACACTCGAAATGGTTGAGAGAGATAGTTTCTACTACAGGAGTTGGCAGCTTCCCCAGAAATGTAAGAAAGTTTCTGAGCACAACAGGAAATCAGACTTGAAAAACAAATTCTGCTGCTGCCTCCCGCCCTGGTGAGCCAGGGGCATGGAGTGAGAGGGAGAGGAACAGTCCAGCAAAATGCTTTTTGCTATGGTCACCAGCCCAGCGGGGTCCCCGGGGTGGAGTGTCTCAGCCCAGTGCACCTTCACCCTGGATATGGGGGCGATGGGGAAGACCTGTCCTAGCACTCCTGGGCCTGCACTTGGGGCTTCACTTCTGCAGAACACAGTCACATTGAGTGACTTTAGTGACACGACAGTGGAACCGTCGCTGGAGCGCAAGGCACTGTAGAGGGACTGCCTATTTTTCCCAGGTAAAATAGTTCATTTCAAGATGTGTTAGGGCCTTAAATACTTCCTTATCACTCAAGACAGAAACAGCCCGAGGACTAGACAAGGAATCAGTCACCTCATATGGATGCTCCTCCTGCACACCCAATGCAAATGCTTCACACTTTCAAACCCTCCCTGCCAGTGCCTTCACGCAGCCAAATTAATTCTCCTGATGATTGCGTCACCTCAAAAAGAGGCGATCTCTTATAATCAATTACAGTCACGGTCCTCCAGCATTCAATTCCTGCCAACATCCAATTTAAACCAGCACTTCAAAATCATTTATTTCTGATTCCTGGGTCTACTAAAATGGTTTCTCAGAATACAATTCTTGCAGAAACATTACCAATGTCAATGCTAGAAAGGAAGTATTCTGTGTAGGAGCTTCCTCCAAGGGCACCCCTCCCCAGCACGATCTTCTGTGAAATGGGGTAGCAGAAAAGATGTGCACTTTGAGGGGTATTTCCCCCTCCAATACTATGCAATTTTCATCTCAACCTTTCTGCACCCTCCCCCACCGACATATACTACCTTGGCTTACCTCCCATCTTGCTCTAGACTGCTCAGTTCTAGAATTCAAATGTATGAGTGAATTTTGTATCATTAATCAAATGGTATCCAGTCAAGCCTCAGCTTACAAATGGCAAAAACAAAATCTGATAACTTCACATTTTCAGGGGATATCTTTGATCATTTTATTCTGAGTTTCTACCAAAGCATTTGGCACTCTCTAAGTGTTCTTAGTATAAGGATTTTAATAAAATTGTTCTCAAGATTTTTGTTTCCCGTTATGATGACGTATTACACCAGTAGCAGAAAAAAAACAGATATTGGAGCCAGTCCTTTCTGAGCTCAAGTCCATCCCAGTTCCACCATTTACTGTGTGATCTTGGGCAACTTACTTAACCTTTCTAGGCTTGAAGATTCTCATCTCCCTATTTAAGTGCCTAACACAGTGCCTGGCACAAAATGCAAATCAAAATGGGAAATATATTTCTCTTTCCTTATTCATTTCTAGATAAGAAAACAACAGTCCTGAAAGTTAAATATTTTGTCTGATATTATATAATAATCATCATTGTTATTTATTATTATTTTATAACTAGTGTTCTTGAGCACTTTTTCCCCCAGGCATTACGGACAGTTCTTATCTATGCATACCAGAAGAAGTATACAGAGGGAACCATCCAAAATTTCAAAATCATTTATAGTTAGGTTTCAAAAACAAAAGCAAGCAGAAAAACAACAAATGGATAAATTGGATATCATAAAAATTAAAGACTTTCATGCTTCAAAAGACACCTCCAAAGGGTAAAAAGACAACCCCCACAATGGGAGAAAATTTTTGAAAATCATATATGTGATTGTGATGATTAATACTGAATGTCCACTTGATTGGATTGAAGGATACAAAATATTGATCCTGGGTGTGTCTGTGAGGGTGTTGCCAAAGGAGATTTACATTTGAGTCAGTGGGCTGGGAAAGGCAGACCCACCCTCAATCTGGTTGGGCACCATCTGATCAGCTGCCAAAAAATATAAAGCAGGCAGAAAAACGTGAACAGGTGAGACTGGTCTAGCCTCCCAGCCTACGTCTTTCTCTCGTGCTGGATGCTTCCTGCCCTCAGACATCGGACTCCAGGTTCTTCAACTCTGGGACTTGGGCTGGCTCTCCTTGTTCCTCAGTTTGCAGACGGCCTATTGTGGGATCTTTGAGTTAATACTTAATAAACTTCCCTTTATATATATACATATATCCTACTAGTTTTGTCCCTCTAGAGAACCTTGACTAATACACTGATAAAGGACTTGTATCTAGAATATATAAAGAATATTTACAACTCATTAATAAAAAGGCAAACAATCCAATGAAAAATGGCCAAATGATCTGAATAGACATTTGTCCAAAAAAGATACACAAATGATCAATTAACACATGAAAAGATACTCAATGTGATCATCTCTCAGTGAAATGTAAATCAAAACTACAATGAGATACCAATCAACACCCAATAGGATGGCTGTGATCAAAAAGAAAGATAACAAAAAGTGTTGGCAAGGATTTAGCAAAATCAGAACCCTTATACACTGCTGGTGGGAGTGTAAAATAGGGTAGCTTCTTTGGAAAACAGTCTGGCATTCCTCAGATTATTTTAGAAAAACCTATGACCCAACAATTTTACTCCTACCTATATATTCTCCAGTGAATTGAAAACATAACCACACAAAAACTTATGCCTGAATGTTTACAGAGGCACTAATTACAGTAGCCAAAAGGTGGAAATAACCCAAAAGCCCGTCAGCCAAGGAATGGACAAACAAATGTGGTCTATCTATATGATGGAATAGTATTTGGCCATACAAAGGAATAAGTGCTGAAGCATGTTGGCAATATGGATGAACCTTGAAAACATTATACTAAGGGAAAGAAGTCAGTCACAAAAGGCCACATCTTACGTGATTTCATTTATGTGAAATGTCCAAAATGGGCAAATCTGTGGAAAGTGGCTCAGTGGTTTCCTGGAGCTGGGAGGATGGGGGAAGATGGTGAGTGACTGCTAATGAATACAGGGGGACCCTTTGGGGGTGATGAAAATGTTCCAAAATTGACTGTGGTGACGGGCTACACTGTGAACACATGACAACCAATGAACTACACACTAAATAAGTGATGTTATGATGTTGTGTGGATTATGTCTCAACAAAACTATTATTTTAAAAAAATAAGCAAGTGGTTTGTGTATGTTGTTGTTACTTTGACAAGCTGGACTCCAGTTTTAAAGTGGTCTGAGATCCCTGGGCACACCCTTTATGCATCCTCTCCCACTGAATGTCAGGGAACTGTCCTAGAAGCATCGGTGCTGAAGGGCGTTGAGTAATACCTGAGCCAGAGAGTCCACAGCACACCCAACGAGGCAGCCCACCCCAATCGTGGAAGCTTCGCCATGCACCAAGAAGATCCCCCTCTGCACTAGTGCCCTTCTGTCTAGGAATGACCATTCAGCTACTTCTCCATCTGGTAAACTCTAGCACCTCTTGTAAGGTGTAGTTTGGGGGCCTCCTCCTGATGAGCCTTGCCCAATTCTTCCTGCAGGGAAGCTGCCTTGTCCATTCCCCCACTTTCAGATGGCTCGTACTGCATTGTCACTGGATGAATTACATGTCTGCCCCCCATTAGGCTTTCAGATCTTTAAAAGTAGGAATTGAAACATGCCCATCTGAGTGCCCACATCACCCTGCAAATACCCTATAAACAAAGTGTGAGAAAGCAAAGAAGTCTCTGAGCACCCACTGTGTGTCGCACACAATGATGTCGTGCTCACACGCAATCGTTCAGTCTCACATAAACCTACGGGAGTTAGAATTATGAACACTCTTTTCCAATAAGGAGACTGACATTCAGAGAAGTCAGAACACCTTCTCAGAGTTACAGAATGAATACTTGGTAGGACCCACATTCCAGTCAGGGCCATGTCGTGCTGAAGATCACAGCCTCTCATGGGTAATTGAGTGATCTTTCCAGACTACAACTACTCCTCTACTCACCTAAAACTTTCTCCTATTTTTTTCTTTCTAGCTGGCTTTCGCTCCTGCTTTTGCGCCATAGTCTCTGCATCCTCTGGCAGGGTCTCTGGGACTTGTGTCAGGTCCTGGCTTTTTCTTAAAGGTGGCTTCACCTAGGATGTATGACAAATGCCTTCTTGCTTGTTTGGACCCAATTCATGCCTCTCCAGTGGAGAATGTCTTGACCTTGTGACCCTGCCTGTCTGCCAACCTAGCCTTCTCACAGGCTTTGGACAAACCACTGCTTTTTAAATTTTTACTTTTTGGCAAGATTTCCAAGGTGAAGCATTTCTGAATCCGAGGTGCAAACTCTGCATGAGTTTTTTGGCAGATATTCTGTAAATGTTGTCGAGTCAAAATGTCCACTGCAAAATAACTCTCCAGACACTTGGGGAAAATGGTTCCAGCAAAGCAAAAGTGGCGTCACAGAGAGGGACAAGAGCATCTTGTTCCCATGGTAACAGCAGCTGAGCTTCCGGCACAGCCTGCAGCCCTGGTAAACGCCAATGTGTTGTCTCACTTCCAATGAAAAAAACAAAACAGCTTCCTAAACCCATCCCACTCCTTCAGGGTGCAGAACTCTGATATGACAAAGAGGCAGGTCAGCAGGGTTTCACTTCTTCATCAGAGTGTTTCACTGGAATCGGAAGTATTAAGCTATGCAACAACTGAGATTTCTTTAATGATATTGGAATTGGAGTTTCTGTAAATTTCCCCTTTCACCCAATGCCAAGAGCTCCTGGGAGGAAGAGAAGCTTGAGCCACACAGTGGCTTATACAGAACACACTTTCATAATGGAACAGAGTGCCCGATTTCCTTTTTGAATGTGTTCGAAAGATACGAAGTGACCCAGAATGATTTACAGTAAATATTATTTTTACACAGATAAGAATAGCACCACAACACCTGCCTTCTCTGACATTCTCAACAGCTGAGACAACTCCCCTCACTGTTGACTGTCAATAGAGTGAAAACAGCAAGAGGGTGCTTCCTAAGGCCACCCCCAAGGTCACCTTGAGTGGGCCTCAGCTTCCAAAGGGCACTCAGATCACTGCATTTGTTAAAAAGTCAAAAAGATGGTTTTTTATTCTAGAAACTCCTGCGGCATTCCTTCTTGGAGATGTAGGAGACCAAACCCAGAGGTGGGCTGGGGTGGTGGGGAGGGAGGGCAAGGCATTCCATGAAATGATGTCATAGGGGTTGATGCCCTGTGGCTCTGAATGTTCACAGGCCTTTCTGGGAGAAAAGAGAACCCAGGAATCCATTTATTCTAGATTCCAGCAAACCAGAAAAATATGCAAAAACAAATAGACCCACCGGAGCCCTGGCCCAGGTGGGGCCTGCAGAGGCTCCCTCCAAAGGCTCTGGGCAGACTCCCTACTATCACCCTCTGCCATGCCTTCTGCTCAGTCATTGCCTTGTCTCCTGGCAACCACAGAAAGCTGCTTCTCCCCAACTGTCCCGTCTGGAGGGGCTGATGCGCCATCAGAACTGCCTTCCAAACACCACCCACTCCGTGCCCCACACCGTACTGCATTATCTGGGTAGTATTGTTTGAACTTGTTGAAAACATTACTCTATAAAAGTTTCTTCTCCTTCTGGACAGGAGCACGGTCTTCTCTTTTCATTTCAATCCTAAGCAGTAATGCCATATTCTGTCGTCGGTCATTGTTCTGGAGTTGGTTGACTGATTTGGGGCACTTCCACTACTGATCCCACTGGGTCTTCATCTGTATTTTTAAAACGCCACCTCCGTCATCCACACATGCTTTCTGCTAAGCAGCCCTCCCGTCTTCAGCCAGTGTTTTTGGGTTTGTTCCTCCTGTATGTGCTTTTTCATGGAACCCTAGATTTTTAATCAGATGTACTTTTTGTTGTTATTGTTACAGCCATAAAACCTACGCTCTAGGAACCACGTGAACAAGCATTTTAAAACGCACAAGGTTTGTTTCTTGCAGTCAGATATACTCTATGGGATTCTAAGTGTGCGTCTGGTTCCCTGAAGAAAGGACACAGGAGCTTTTCCACTGTGGTCGTGTTGACCTCCCCATCACACAATGTTGCCACCATGGGGGAAGAAGACAGAAGGAGAGGGAAGGGGAAAATGCATTTTCATCTCTACCTATCCCCGGCCCAGAATGCATGATGGATGCCGTATCCAATTCTGTCTGTCCTGTTTACTGGAGCGTCGCCTACCCTCTGCTCCTGCCCCTAGGCAAATTCAAACAGCTTCATTGTTTTACGAGAAAAATGAAAACCACCCAAAGCTGCCCTTTTGCACTCATGTGAAATTGCTGCAGTGACCCAGTGCTGTCTCAGACCAACAAAGCTGAGATGGCTGCCAGCTTCCCAATTAGCTCTGTCTGCCACTGATGCGTCCGATAGTGATGTGGAGACCCGGGTGCGACACCAAGCAGACGTGTCCAGCTGCATAACTGATAAGTGATTCTCAGAGCGAGCCCATCCCTTTATTACAACATAACAATCACAGCAATTAACAATGTGCTGGCTGCCTGGCTGGTGCTTGGAAAAGCTGATGTGCAAAGATACTCTTAGGAAAAGAGGGCTAAAAATCACCAAATTCCAGAACAGCTGTGAATCGCCTGCTCTGATGTGGGAAAACGAGACGAGATCATGACTGTAGAACTTCCAGGCATGTCTGGCTGTCTTTACGGGCCCAGTGCAGAGCTCTAGGTTCATGTTTCTAACTGCAATGCCAAGTGAGACAATCTTCACCTTTGTGGATGGGGATCTGTGCAGGTAATGACTCTACCTTCCCTAAGACTAATGGGGCATCCAAGACTCTTCCTGTTAGGCCTACAGCTCATGGTCTTGTGCACCAAACTTTCCCATTTGCCCTTCCCGCTTCAGACACACGGAGTGATCTGTGGTTCTGACCCCACATCTGGTCTTGTAGAACTCCATGCCTTATGCTTAGTGTCCACACTACCTGGAATGCTCTCTTGTCTTCTGTCTGATGAGTTTCCACCCACCCCTCAAGACCTAGCTTAAGTATCACTCCCTCCAAAAAGTGTTCCTTGACCCCAAGCCCAAGCTGTGCTCTTATCTCTTTCCCCTGTACCCAAACAGGAGTTTGTTCCTTATCACAGTTGTAACACTCATCAAACAGAACTACAGCTATTTATTTATGGATCTGATTCCCTACACTGAACTGCAAGCCCCATGGAGGGTTTTATCTTGTTCCTCTTTGTACCATCTGTGCTGGCATATAGATGTGTGTTGAATTAATGGATGATGGGACCAATATGACGTGTTGAGTTTAATAGTATTTAGGGTTTAATATTATCACCTTATGAGCTCAACGTATAAGGAAGGGGTACCTTCTTTTGACCCCTAAGTTCTCTGATGGTTGAACAGAAAACACATAGCTCTTAGTTTGTTCAAAGATACCATGGCAGCCCAACCAGGCTCCATGGGCTTGCCTGATAGAATGTTGATGACTCGCCACTCTGCAGAACATAATATTTTCAGCAGAAGAATCCCAATTACTTAACACATCAAACTTGGCATCTGCTCTCTTCAAAGCATATGGAAAGAAGGCTTTAATACTTGACACACATTATAAAACTACAAAGAGAAGAGCCAACCCATTCAACATCATAATGCATGTTGGTCGCTGACACTTCTGCTGGCGTATAGAGATAACAGAAGTGTGCAGAGTACTCTACTTGTAAATCCCCTCCCACCCAAAGATCAATGCCAGTAGGAGTTTATATTACAAGTGCACGAGGGAGAACACACTACGCCTTCTCTGAAAGGTATATGAGGCTGCCCAGCAGCCTCTGGGATTCACAGGGAAGATCACCCTCTCATCCACAGAGATCATTTGTGTCCTAATGCCAAATTCTAGCCACTTCTGAGTCTGGGACAATGGGCACAGTTGTGCCAGCTTGCTTGTCTTTGGGTTCCTGAAAATGATTAGAGGCTGCTCCATAACCAATCTACATAACTATGGAGTGGGGACAGTCGGACTTCGTGAGTTCTCAGGGAGAGGTCATTAGACACAAGCTCCATGTAAGACGCACAGTGTCCTGGTCCTATGACTAAGCTGAGAGAAAAGCAGGGCAGTTAACACCTCAGGGTTCAGTTTCCCCACAAATAAAATGAATAGAGCTGAACAGTAGCTTTTGCAAGGTCACTACCAGCTCTAGCCCTTATTGACTTTGTACCCCACACCCATGTCTGGTCCAATGTGAAATACAAGTGGCCTAGGTCCCACTAGGAGAAACTTTGGCATGCAATGGAAATATCTACCACTGAAGCTCACATGTGACCTTTTCAACCAGCACCCCAGTTTTCCTGATCCCCTTCCCTGCTTAGTTTTCTCCGTAGCACTTACTGCCACCCAATGCACCTTGTGTTTTCTCAAGTATGTTATTTGTTTGCTTACACTATAATGCAGGGCTAATGGCCACAGAGATTGTTCTCTGCACCTAGACTCTTTCCTGATACATAGTAGGTTATTAATAAATATTTGTTGAGTTAACTAATTGAATTGCCCTCTGCTTTGAAAACCTTCTGTGTTAAGAGCAAATGATCAGGAAAAAAAATATCTTTTTTTCCTAAATAATATCTGTTATTGAGAACAAAGTTTCAGAGGTTAAATTATGAAGTGAATGATACTATAAGGCAGCTATTTACTAAACAGTCTGGAAAAATCTGGAAACATACATACAAAAGAGAAAAAAAAGTATGGAGTAAGTAATATGTAATTGGGCTATTACAAATAATTGAAAAATGAGTCATTTTATGCTTTGGTCCATTTGTAGAAGAGTCAATGGATGGAATGATTTTAACCTTTCATAGCACACCCGAATCTCTATTTCCTGGGGTTTCCACTCTTCCTGGGGCTTGTCAATCTGTGCCTCTTAGGTTTGAACAGATGAGAGAAGGACAGAAAGTAGATAAAGTTAAATTCTTGACTTTCCTGAGACCTAAGCAATGAGTCTGTAAGTTCACAGCATAATTACTTTAAGGTTGTCTAACATGATATGCATCCCCGCTCTGGGAACCAAAAATCTTTGGAAGATGCAGCCATGACCTCCTGCTAATAGCATAATATAAAGTATAAGTTTAAGCCCCAGGCTTCCCCTGTCTCAGACCTTGGCTCTCAAATGTCTTAGCAGGGCCCCTGAAGCATGGGATCCGAGCCCTAAAGGCAGTGGTGATTTAACAGGAGCAGGGTTTCTGCTTAAACTCACTGGGTCTCAACGTTCCTTAGAGTTCACAGTATGAGAAACTGATAATGGGAACACAAGAAATCAACAAATTATTATTTAGCCCAAAAATGTAGAGTGTGTTTATCACAATAAAGTGGAAGACACTTAGAAGAGATGGAAAATCATCCTTTTAGAATGCTAACCACATGATTTGAAAAGAATAGCTAGGTTTTAGACTGCTTTGAGTTTTTAGTGGGAACTCACAAGTTTGGTCAGGGACTCCAGGGCAAACACCTCTTCTCTGAAAAGTGGCCCGGCATCCCAAGTAGATAAACAACAGAAAGAGCTTAGCTTCCTTAAGCTGCTCAAAGCAAACTGGGGATACTCAATTGCTCTGGAAGAATGACTGTCAACTTCAAGGGGATTTAAACAAATAATTCCCAAGAGTCTGAGCACTTTGAATCTGATGTGTGGCTTGCCAGATGGTTTCCATGTGTAGGGGATGTTCAGAGCCCCCACATTTAGGTTTTTTGATGTTCTAGGCATTCCTTCTAACTCACATTTCAGACTTTGCTCTGGGTTTCTATATGAACTCTAAAACTAGCATCCTCCAAGGTGGAATAAAAGTTTAATTTTTGTTCATTCATTCATTCTCTCCAACAGCTGGGTAACCATCTATGCTCCTTTCCCTAAGCCAAACCGTGAGTTGAGCCATTCAGTCTGTGAAAAAAAAATAAATCTTGGGATGCCAAACTCACTAAGCCAAAGGTAAAAGTCAAGCTGGGAACTTGCAAACCTGTCTCCCATTTTGGTTCCTAAATAAGATGGCTATGCAGATGAAAAGCTATATACCTCCCTCACATTTCACCCACAAGGAAATTCCTTGTGGGCCCCAAGATCTTTACCCTAAAGCAGTTCCGTTGAAGTTCACCATGATGATGTAAATTGATAGCTTACCTTCACAGGTGTGGGACAAAGGACAGGACTCAAAGTCAACCCTCTGCTCACCTGAGACAAATGCATATCTGATTGCTTCCTCTGCCCTATTGTCTGTGTTATCTTATATAAAGATGCAGATTCACCAAGCCAGACGAAGGTGTAAATGGCTATTTCCCTACCTTCCCTCATATGAAAATTGTGTGTTTCCCCAATATCCTACCTTTTCCACTTTAAATATTGAAGCCCTCAAGATTATCTCTGGAGAAAAACACAGATCTGTCTCCTGGGCACACATCCTTGACTATGCCAAATAAACCTCCTAAAATGATTGAGACTTGCCTTGGTCATTTTCTTTGATTTACAGGTGTCCTCCAGGCTAAAAATAGATTAGAAATACAGATGGCTATGGTTAGAATGTGTCCCCCAAAGTTCATAAGTTGGAAATTCAATTCCCAATGCCACAGCATTGAGAGGTAGACCTTTGAGAAGTGATTAGATCATGAGGGCTCTTCACTAATGACTAGATTAATGCCATGATTGCAACAGTGGGTGAGTATTCTTGGGAGTGGGTCCTGACAAAAGGATAAGTCTAGCCCACTTCTGTTTGGTCTCTTACATGCCCTCTCACTGTTCTGCCTTCTGCCATGGAATGAAACAGCACAGAGGCCCTCACCAGATGCTGGTGCCACACTCTTGGACTTCCCAGCCTCCAGAATTATGAGTCAAATAAATTTTTCTGTTTATTATAAATTACCCAGTCTGTGCTATTCTGTAATAGCAACAAAAAATGACCTAAGTCATTGCTCAATTGTGTTCATAAAGCATATATGGTGTCCCAGATACACACAAGCCCCAGCAGGACCAACTCATGTTAGAAGAGGTTTTTCCTGGTTTGCCCACTCTGGGTGCCAGAATTTTGACTTTAACAGTCTTTGAGAATCCCTTATGTAAAAATATAAAAATACTTTATAGGATTTAAAGATTCCACAATGATGGCAAAAGGATTTGTAGCCAGTGACTAGACTTTAGGCAGTTTTTAATGAGAACTGCGTGTGTTTTATTCAGTGTACCTATATGCAAGGTGGTGTGAAGTGTGTGTGGTAGTTCTGAGGTTGAATTTTCAGTTTTTTCTCACTGAGGAGCTGGTGATACCTGACTCAGAGACTGAGGACACAGTTCTGGGTGAGTTTTCTTTTTTGTGTTCCATGCATGCATCTTAGCCTTTGCTTACACATTGTCCAGATGAGTCTTGAGGCACTATGCCTTTATTTATTGCTTCATGTAATAAACCTTGCTTCTTCTCCATGCACTCTCTAGCATAAACTTTATCTTGGATCTTATGCCATGTTCAGAGTTCCATGGGCTATGGTGATGGTAGAGATATTTTGAAATATCTAAATATTTGGAAATCTATACGAGGTCTTAGTGAAAAATGAACCCTCTTGTATGCTGTTGCTCAGTACATGTCACTTTCTGTCTAACACCATTAAACTCACCCCCTACCTGCCAAGAGCAGCAGTTAATGAACATTCCTACCTCATTACCCCTGTGCCCTCAGTGCAATGGGCTCATAAAGCCTGTTAGGAGTTACTCTAGCTTATAAGAAATGAAGATCAAGGGAAGAGCACCAGAGCATAGCCAGTATCTCTCTTAGAGGCCCTGGCATCTTCTGTTTTCGGGTGCATGACATCAAATCCTTCTCAGCCAGCTACCCAAGGACCAAACTCCAGAAAGCCTCTCTCCAGTTCCTTTTAAATTGTTGTAATTGGTAACTGGTTTAGCACGCATGTGTATTTCAATTGAGTGTAAAGGGATTGGAAGGAACTCAATAGCAATGCCTGTGTCCTGAGTGTCATACTTCAAACATATTAAATGCAAGTTCCACTTACACACCAGTGAGGTTGAGTGAGTGTGTTGTGAGCTGAGTTGTATCACAAGAGGCAGCTTAGAGTAGCTGTTAAAAGCCTGGACCCTTTAGATAGGCAGCTACAGTCGGACTGTAAGCTGTATAGCTTGGAAGCTGCACATCTTGAGCAGACTGCTTAACCTTGATTTTCCCAACTATAGTATCAAAAGGAGATGATGCATGGGAAGCACTTAGCTTAGAGAAGTGGATTTAGGTAGCACTTAGTAAATCTAAGCTCTTTATGATGTACTTAGGGCTAAAAACCATATGGACTATCATCCAGAGAAATGTGCCATGTGATGTCCCAGGCAAACTCCTCAGACTCTTCAGGGGTTATAACATCTTTGTGCTTCCTGACTCTGCCAGTCCAGTTTCTACATGCACATCTCCTGAAGTCCTGCCCAGTTCTCCCCACTCCTCCATGAAGCTTTCTCTAACCTCCTGAGTGGTGGACTCACAACCTAGCAAACCGGAGGCCCCTGGACAGCCATTGATAACTTCAGACCATTCTCAGAATCCTGCCAATTTCATGCAGCCGTAGTCCCAGGGTATTTATGAAGCCCCTTTAGTCTGTTGCAAGTCAGGTTTTGATAAGCAAGAGCCAATAATACCTGGATCTCGAAGAGAGGCTAGTGTCCAGTGTTGCCCTTATCATTAATTAAGCCAACACATCACAGAGGTAATAAATACAAATGGCAGCATGACAGGCCAGCACTGGGCATCTGGATCTCAGCAGTGTTGGTGTTGTTATCCTCATCATGGTGTGGGATGCATAGCTGATTGGCAGCCTTATATCTCTGTGACTATCTCCCACACCTCTCCAATGGTCTCAAGTCACTGTGGAGTCTCTCCAAATATTGTGGAAATTTATAGCCCAGAACAATCAGTTGTGTTATTCTCTCAAATAAAAAAATTCTTAGCATCATTTCAAAGGAAAAGTATGACCTCTGCTGGAAGAATCACGGGACTGACCATTGCCAGAAAGGAAGGAGGGAAAATGAGGGAGGAAGGAGGAAAGCCTTTGATGGTAACTCAGAGCTCTCTCATCTGTGAAATGCCAGGCTGATAGAACCTATCTGATTGACTGCCTAGTTTCATTGCCTTTGATTTTTCTTTCCTGATGCCCCCTGGCATGACTCACAAGGATGAAACCAGCCTTCTATCACCCCCAGGAAACAGAGCTACTATAATCTAATCTTAACCATCTTCTACTTACCATTTGAAAGACTTTTTTCAAACAAGGTTTTGGAGAAAAATATTCTATTACTGTATTTTTATATTCATTTTGGGCTTGTTTTATAGCGTTATTTTGACAGAGGAAGTGGGCATAGAAGAAACGGAAAAATTGTCATAACAACCATTTAAAAAATCACAATTTGGGCTGGGCGCGGTGGCTCACACCTCATACCTGTAATCCCAGCACTTCGGGAGGCTGAGGTGGGCGGATCTCCTGTGGTCAAATGTTCGAGACCAGCCTGGCCACCATGGTGAAACCCCGTCTCTACTAAAAATACAAAAATTAGCCCGGTATGGTGATGGGCACCTGTAATCCCAGCTACTCAAAAGGCTGAGGCAGGAAAATTGTTTGAACCTGGGAGGCAGAGGTTGCAGTGAGCCAGGATTGTGCCACTGTGTACCAGGCTCGGCAACAAAGAGTGAAACTCTGTCAAAACAAAACAAAATAAACAAAAAACAAACAAAAAAAAAACAATTTGAATAGAGACTGGTATTTAATTGTGGAAGATACTTTATCATAAATCTCCTTATTGGAAGATGTTATTAGCAAATATTTAATTGTTAAGATGAAGGAAGGGACAGCAACTGAAAGATTAAATGCTTCCAAAAATTTCTGAACAAGTATAAACTGAAAAGGTTGAACCTATACTGTTGAAAACATAATTTCTCCCCTAGTGGAATTTCTCAAGAGTTGGAGAGAATGGTTTGAAAATGAGAAGGTATTTACCATTAAACCTGTCTCCTCTTAAATTTCAGGAAATTTGCTCCTGTGACTCCTCTTAACAGATCTTCACCTTTACTCTTCCTATTCCAGATACTCAGGTGCGAGAAATGCTGGTCATTTCCTCCTCAGTTTCTCCTCTGTCCTACAGACTTTGGGAGAATCTGCTTCTTTCAGTCCTGGGTGCTCAGGTTATAGCAAGGACCGGGCTTCTCCTCCCCATATATCCACAGCAGACTCCAGGCAAGCTATCAGCTGGACTGGGGCAGTCCAATTTGTTCACTCTGGAAAACTTGAAGATACCCAGCTCTTAACTGGATGATGATGTGCACCCAGGGCCATGGTGGTTAGTTTTTAGCACTTAACACAAGACAATGCAGCAACAGAGCAGAAAGAAGCAAAGATGAGAAAACATGAGCTGCCAGAGAGACCAAAAAAAGTAGCCTCACCGGTTGACTTCCCATGTCCCAGGTCTAGCCCCTTGTACAACTTGATCCTTCTTTCCACCCTGGAATCCCAAGGATACCATCCCCTCCCCCATCAGTGCTATAGCCACCATCATCTTTACCATCATCAGCATTATCTTCACCACCTTCACACCAGCACTACTTTCAGCACTATCATCTCCATCACCATTTCCACCATCATCACCATCACCAGTCAGTATCATCACCAAAGCCATCAACACTACCACTACGACACCAGAACCATGACCACAATCACCATCAACCATGCCCATCACGACCATCGTTACCACCACTGTAGCCACCATCACCAATTTCCATAGTAACATCCATACTGTCACACCATGAGCAAAGTGATCTCTTCTGGATTAAGCTAATTTGAGTGAATTTCTGTTCCATGTAACTAAGTGATCCCCTAGTGGACAAAGAAGAAACAGAGAAGTTATCACTGTGAACCATTAAAAATCACAATTTGAATAGAGGTCATAAATGAAGAGGGCCTTAGGTTAGGATTTCCGAAAGTTAAAACGGTGACAAAAATATTGGCACTAACCCAAAACTCACGTGAGAAATGCATTATGTGAAACACTGACTTTGGTAGATTTTCATACAGGAAGTCATTAACATTTTGTTTAATACAGTTTTGTGAAGGGAACGTCATCACAAGCAAAAGCAAAACCATATTTTGCATTTTTCTTTTTAATACATCCTCATATGCTATGGTATAGCAGAAACTTTATTTGGAATCAAAACCAGGGGTGCAAGAGGTCTAAGAATAACACTGGGCAAATTTCCTAGCAGCTCCCAGCCTCAGTTTCCACTTCTGTGAAATGGGGACAATTGTAATGTCTACTTTAAAGGGTTACGGTATTAATAACATAACAATTACTATTATTAAATACTTATCACTTGTCAAGCCCAGTTCCTGGCACTTGATTATAAAAATGTAAGCCATTTTCATTTTGCTTTTATTACCCTTTTGTGTCTTTTGCAGAGTCTACCCCATGACTGTTTAATTGGTGTTAAGAATACTAATAAATGAACGTTTAAGTTAGGTGGGGGGTAAAATACTGGAGATGGGAAATACACTTTTTGCCAGTGAATATACAATGACCCTCTAAAAAGAGGAGAATCAAACACAGTCATGTTTGTTTAATTTTATGCAAAAACCAAAAGTGCCTTACAGACTGTCTAACAAGTTGCTTTAGGCCTTAGGGAAAATTCCTCTTAAAACTGGACCTAGATCCAGGTGCAGTGGCTCATGCCTGAAATCCTAGTGACTCAGGAGACTGAGGTGGGAGGATCTCTTGAGGCCAGGATTTTGTGACCAGTCTGAGCAACATAAGGAGACCCCATCTCTACAAAAAAAAATTTTCTTCATTAGCTGGGCCTGGTGGCATGCACTTATAGTGGCAGCTACTTGGGAGGCTGAGGTGACAGGATGACTCGAGTCCAGGAATTCAGGGATGCAGTGAGCTCTGGTCGTGCTACTGCACTCCAGCTTGGGTGACACACAGTGAGACCCTGAGACTCTGTCTCTAAAAAAAAAAAAAAAATAGGCCGGGCGCGGTGGCTCAAGCCTGTAATCCCAGCACTTTGGGAGGCCGAGACGGGCGGATCACAAGGTCAGGAGATCGAGACCATCCTGGCTAACCCGGTGAAACCCCGTCTCTACTAAAAAAAAAAATACAAAAAACTAGCCGGGCGAGGTGGTGGGCGCCTGTAGTCCCAGCTATGTGGGAGGCTGAGGCAGGAGAATGGCGTGAACCCGGGAGGCGGAGCTTGCAGTGAGCTGAGATCCGGCCACTGCACTCCAGCCTGGGCGACAGAGCGAGACTCCGTCTCAAAAAATAAAAAATAAAAAAAATAAATAAATAAATAAAAAATAAAAAAAATAAAAAATATAAATAAAAATAGGAAAGAAAGAACACAAAAATCCCAACCTAGAATTCCTAAATTCCTAAATATCTCTGAGTCACCAGAAGCCTGGTAGGCCTATAAAAATACAGTGTGGTTATCTTATGTAAGGGACAGTAAATATGTTATTGATGGTAGATTTGTGTCTTTCATTTCTAGAAAGACACAAATTAAACAAGGAAAACATGAATGGCTTCCCTATTCCTAAACCAGATTACAAATAAATTCTAGGTAAATTTAGGTTCACAATAAAAGTCAGTATGAGACTGTAAAAGCTCAAAGCAGAAAACCCAAACAAATATAACCATCTTCTTCAAATTAAAACAAATGTTAAGCCTTTTACTTGTTTCACTGCCTTAAGAATTTTGAGATAAGAATAGGTATAAGATAAAATTGACACTGAGACCAAGGGCTGCACAGGAGCAAGCTGAGAATAAACAGAAGAGTGGCTGCCCATTCTGAAGACCAAGGGGTCTTGAGTCCTTAACCATCTTAGTCTCAATCTGAGAAGCTTGTACATTCTTCTTGTTAGAGATGAGGCTAATCGCAGAAGAAACTACACCCAAATGTCCCCAAGAGGAGGAGGATAGGGAACTCAGAGAGCTGGCAGTTCCTGATACTCACCCTATTTCATGGTAGGATTCCTTCATCAGCCAGTCCACAAGCATTTCTTGAGTGACTTCCATGTCTTGGGTTCACTATATCATTTTTGTGGCACCAGTCCTCACGGTGACAAATTCCAAAAGTGATGAGCAATCAGACTAAGATAGTGCTGCTGCTTTGTCATTGACTGTTCAAGAGATGGTGGTACCTATTTATTAGTCAATCAATTTAATAAAAATTGTTCTGCCACTGTAAAGTCAACACTTGACTCTCTCATTTGGGGTGTGTCAAAAAAGGTCCCTGTCCTAATCTTGGAGAGGGTAGAAAATGGGCTGGGGGTCAGAGTGGGAAACTATCCTTCGATGAGTTGACCAATACGGCTGAAGGTGGTAATTTTCTACCCATTATCCTCTATTCTCCATTTACCCAGCAGAAAGATCATATAACCAAGCTTCTCTGACTGCTAATACAACCAAGTAACTAAGTGCTGACCCATAAGATGAAAGCAGATGTCAAGCTTTTGGCATCCTCCTTAATGGGATCTTAGTGTTTTTACACTTCCTCATTTCTACTGCCTAGAATACTGATATGATTTTTGGAGATTTGACAGCCATAGCCATCTTGGACCACAAGGTGATCTTAAGAATGGTTGTCGTGTGCTAAGGATGATGGAGTGAAACAACAGAGGAACCTTAGGTCCTTGTTACCTTAGATCTGCATTTCCAGACTTGGGCTACCTAACTCTGAACTTCTTTTACATGAGAGAAAAAAACCCTGAAATTTTGAAGCCCCTATTGTCTTGTGTTTGCTGTTATTTACAGCTAAAACTAGAAGTTATGACCTCTTATTCCTGTTCTGTTTGTATAACAGGTCTAGAACAAAGCTCGTTAAGCTGAATTATAAAATGGCATCTTCACTCCAGTTATCTAAGGCGGCTAATCAGTCACATGTGAAGGGACTATAGCAGGGCTTCTCAGCTAATTCTGCTCACCCTTTGACCCAGCTCAGGGGTTGATATGGTTTGGTTCTTTGTCACCACCCAAATCTCATCTCAAATTGTAATCCCTGTAATCCCCATGAGTCAAGGGAAGAACCTGGTTGGAAGTGATTGGATCATGGAGGCGGTTTCCCCCATGCTGTTCTCATGATAGTGAGTTAGTTCTCATGAAATCTGATGGTTTTATAAGTGTTTGACAGTTTCTTCTTCACACACTCTCTCTCTCACCTGCCACCATGTAAGACATGCCTGCCTCTTCTTCCACCATGACAGTTAGTTTCCTGAGGCCTCCCCAGCCATGTGGAACTGTGAGTCAATTAAACCTCTTTTCTTTAAAGATTACCCACTTTCAGGCAGTTCTTTATAGCAGTGTGAGAACTGACTAATTCAGGGTCACCCCGTGAAACCTTCATGCCTGGGCTGCATAAGGTGCCCTCTGCACTCCCATTTTATGCTGTGCATGCCTGTGTCTTAATATTATGTGCTTGATACATCCATATTCCCCATTCCTTGGGGGTAGACACTGTCTTCATTCAGCTTTGTATTTGCAGGCTCTAACATAGGGCCAGGGATACAGTAAACAGTAGGCACTCAATTAAGGTTTATAGCACTCAGTTATGTTTATCTGTAGCTGCTTTTCAGTGATGTTTGGTGCTTTTGTGACTCTCTAGAGACAAAAATAAAATAGCCCTTAAAAAAATGAGTGGAAACGGATGGTTTGTTGTAGATGAGTGATCAACAAAATAAAGACCCTCACATCAGAGAGCTGCCACCTCTGCAGGTAGGGCCATGTTTTGCCCACAGTTCATGCTGGCAAGATGTAGGGCTCTGTAGATCAGACAAGCAATTAAATTCTGCTTCCTATGAGTGCAAAATTGGTCACCAAAATAGCTTCATCTCTTCATGGCATGCATCAAAAGTGTTTGTTTACAGACAGTCGACAGGCTGCTAATTACCTCCTGACACCCTGAGACGACACTCATTCATCACCCACGCAGGTCCTGACAACCATAAAGTGTGTACCTGTCACCCTGACTTATCAAGGAGCAGTTTCTCTGGGTTGAGGCTGTTGACCCCACTCCCATTTGAGTGACAAAGATTGGGCCGTTTCTCACTTCAGGCAGCCTGACCCTTACACAACCCACTCCATTTTTTGTAGGAATCCCTTCAACTAATGAACACTGTGTTCATCGGGCCAAAGGTTCGAAATAATTGCTGTGTGATTGTATATCACAGTTCTTGGCAGCTCATTATGGGAGGGGGAAAAAAAAAACCTTAGGATCCAAGTGAGTCTAACATTAGACAACTCAGTTTTATCTTAATTGAAACGTTGAGAATTCCTGAACCACAAATTTTATTTTTCTCAATTTAGGCTTATAATTCTCCACTCAGTCCATTTATAACCTCACTGATTTTAACTTCTTGCCCCCTATTTCGTAGTAGTTGATCTAAGAAAGATAATTGAGGTGGGAAAATGGCCTTTGGATATTCCACCTGTTTCTTAAGTAAGAAGAAGAGGGAGCTCATGGATATTGCATGCCCATGAACCAGGCTGGCATGATAGGTCTTCCACCTCAGCTCTCTCCACCACATAATGGTAGGTGGACATCTAGGTCCTTTAGAAATAAAATTTTCCCACTTGTAGTCATATTTCACTGAATATCATATAAAATACATCCTGGGCCAATGCTTGGAGTTGAGATGTTCCTATAGACCATACTTACATGTTCTCTTCTCCCACCTAAGTTCATTCATTAATTTAATAAATATTTGTGGAGTACCTACTATGGGACAGGCACTATACTCAACCCTGAGGCTACAGCAGAGATTAAGGCCCTGCCCTCAGGGAGCTCACAATCTAGGGCAGAAGACAAATAACAAACCCCAAACAGGCTGATCCTATAATGTCAGGAGCAGACTAACGCTATGAAGAAAATGAAGCATACTGGAAGGACAGACGGTATGAAGAGGAAGTGTGTTCTTCAACATTATCATACATCAGGAGCATCTGCAGGGTTCTGGAAAGAGCAGGCAGAACACTTGAAACAGATTTAACTGAAGACAGTTATGTGAGTTAAGAGACTACCAAAACTGCTGAAGTATGAGCTACAGTGGGAAGCCATTACTTCCCTGGATCTGAAAGAGCTTGGAAGAGAAAGGAATTAATAGGCCACATGAGAGCCTGCTCAGTAGAAGAGAGAAGGTTGAGACCAAACTCTGAGGCAAGGGCCAAAGCACCAGTGAAGGTCCACACACCACCAGTGTAAATATTTCCAAGTGATATTTCAAGCTAACAAATTATTTAGTAAAATAAGTTCTATTCTCCTACCTTGGTAAGTATATCTCTATAATGAAGAAACAGAAAAATACATGTAAAATTATAGTTGTCTACAATACCCCAGTGGATGGCGCTTGGACATGCTAAGTCATTTAAACTAGAGCCACAGCCTCATAGTCACCACCCCTCTCACCTTCTCTCACCTCTCCTGAAGTGCAGGGAGGGGCTTTTCCTGAAGTTCTCTTATCTGAGGGAAGTTCCTCCTTTAAAACAATTGGGACAGTTGTGAGCGCTCTCCCTGGGATCTACATGAATTGGAGATGATTAAAGGTCTCCATGCCCAGGTCACCATACCCAGACAGACTTTTCACCTCTCCTTCCGAGGGCTCCTACCTGAGGGACTTTTATTTCTGCATAAGACAACCTTTGTTCCCAGTGCAGTTCCTCCCCTCACCCTCCCATAGCTTGTCATCACCACTCTCCAGGAGCCTTTAAGCTCCTGTTTATTTCTGTAGCTCAAAATGCTATTTAAGCTTCAACCACCTGGCCCTTTTTGAGGCTCATACTTGTGAGGCTCCAGTGCATATGAATTTAATCAATCTGTATGTGGTTTCTCCTGCTAATCTGGTTACTGTCAAGTTTATTTCTCACATGTAAATATCACAACACCAGAAGGGAGAGAGAAGGTTCTCTTGCCCCTACACAACAAAATACCAAAGATGACTGAATTCATTATTATTATACATCTTGGAGTATTCTGTTGATAGGCAAACAATATTTGAATGAGTAGAAAAACCCTACATAATCCATAAATTTCTATATATTTAATCCATGCACTGTAAATTCCATGCCTTAATTTCATCAAAATTACAAATTATGTTTTAAAATCAAGACTTTTAACATAGTTTATATTGTGTTGATGATAATGCCAAGTTAGACATTTCTTGAGTTACTGTAGTTCTTCAGTTCTTGAGTTGTAGTTCTTAAGTTCATTTACTAAATTCAGTTGGGAGAAAGTGTGTTCTGCTGAGGCAGTAGCAATTGGAATTGCAAAAAAAAAAAAAAAAATCTAAGCAATACTTAAATTCAGAAATAAATCATAAATTTGACATATCATGTTCAAAAAGTATAATGAGTTCTCACACGGTAAATTATTATTCCTTAAAAGATTCAGAACATTTTAAGTTTATTACATAAATAATTCTCATGTATTAAGTAATTGAACTGTCTCTTAAAACAATGTGTGTGTGTGTGTAGAGAGAGTATTAGTTTTTCTTTTCTCTTTCAAATTTTTCAGTGCTAGACTTTTATAAAGAAAACTGATAATAGTACCAGAATATTCAATTTATTCAATTTTCTCTTTAATTACAGAAACTGGTTTCAGAATTATTTTATAGAATTCTCTCCTTCATAGTCATGCAAAATTTTTATTTTCAGATTGTAATTTTCTGATATGTTTTTTGGAATGTAACTTTACTTTTCTGATATCCTTTCCATGTGGAATTTTATTCTCTTGAAAATTTAAAAACATTTAAAGTCCTTTAAAAAGTAAAAATAGAGAAACTATGATGTACTTCACTTTTTTTGGTTTGATTTTGCTAACATTATTAATAGCAAGCAATAATTTATAAGAATTATAACTGACAGTACCACGAATTTGACACTGATTTTTTCATAAAAGACCAAGACTTATTCTTTATTTGAGGACCTCTTGTTGTCATTGCTTAACCATCCAGTGCATCTCTTATCTTGACTAAATTAAATCTAAGAGATTTGAAGTCATCCATTTGGCATTCTATTGGGTGTCTAGAGCAGTTGCAAAGTCGAATTTGACATGTGTTTCATCAGAATGTTCCATGGTGGGCAGATGCAGAAAATACCATTTTGACCTTTGAAACCACTGTTGCAAAATTATGACAGTAAAAGAAACCTGACATAGTTTACTCCATTTTGCTTCAAACCTCCAAGCTGTCCTTGGTCATTTCTGGGTATAGACCAAGCTGGCCTTGAGAGAAATTTGGTTTAGAGTTTAACTTTAAAGCAAGGATGATAATAGTCTTTCCCAAAACTCAACTGCCTTTGTAAAATTAATGAAAGTCCACAAGATTAGGATTACAAGAAGGGCCTGAATTCTGCTAAGACATAGGCTTAAACAATAACCAGTCATTTTTCTGGAGGTCACAAGATTTGTAACTTCCCCAAGTATTCCCACAGATAACATCACTGTTGTAACACCTAAGATTGGACTTTTGAGATGTCTTTCAGACTTTTGCATTTCTGATGACGAGTTATCTCCACCTGGATTCATGACTCATGACTCTGTCCTGTGGACCCTACCAAGAGGCACACTCAGCACATGAGGACCATTTTCCACTCCCCTATGATGGCATCCCAAACCAATCAGCAGCACCCATTCTCTAGCCCCCTCTGCCCACCAAGCTATACTTGAAAACCCTAACCTCTTAGCCTTCAGGGAGATGGATTTGAGTAATAACTCCACCTCCCGCCTGGTGTGGCCAGATTTGTATCAGTTAAGCCCTTCACTGCAATGCCATGGTCTGGGTGAATTGGTTTTGTCTGTGCAGAAGCAGGAAGAACCCATCAAGGGATTACACCTTAGTACCAAAGAATGGCATGTCTTTGGAAAAGCTGGGGCCATGTCTCCTGGTAACAAACGTGTGAGCGCCTGACATGCAAGACCCACTAGAACCAGAATCAACCACAGGAGAAGTAAGAAAATGGGCACTGGGCCCTACAGGTGATTGATGCCTCATTATGCATGAATCTCCTACATGTCTTAGCACGAGGGGAGGGATCTGACAACGTTGTTGGTCTGTCTTTTCTCTTGCCTGAAAGCTTCAGCCACTCAAGTCCTCCCTGCTCTGTAATGCAACATCCATCTCTGCCTTGGCAGTGGCACTGCCCCCGAATGCTGATGGCCTTGGGATGAAGTTGCCTTTTGCTGTCAGAACACAAGAAAGAGATATGGAGATGTATCCTCTGGGACTTGAAGGACCTTAGTCCTGACAGCACATGCTTGTGGGTGTGCCAGTGTAGGCGAGGAAAGTCTTTCCTCCCTGTCCTTCTGGGATCTGTGGCAGGGGCTCAAGAATCAGGCTGGTGAAAAACAGATTAACAAGAGTAAAAGCAGTTTTAATTCTGTATGTGGTATGCACGGGAGTTCACAAAGAAAAATGTAGCTCCAGGAGGTGACCAGGTGACTGAGGCTTATGCACCATCATAGGCCAAACAAGGGAAAAGGGGTCTGGGGCTTCTGGGAGCAGGAGAAGTCAGATCTGGGAAGGCATGTTGGGAAGGTCTTCTTGTTATGCAGTTAAGAGTCTCTCAGGATATGGGGATTGTCTCCAGGAGCAGCTCCCTCCCTGCTATGGAAACAGTTTTACTTTATAAATGTAAATTTCCTTTACAAGAGGCAAAATGTATACTACATTTTTAGGCAGTTAGCGGGAGGTGAGGAGCTTTTCCTGTGTCTGCTGGTTCTCAGTTGCCTTCAGCTCAAAATAATGTGCGTGCTGAAGAGGCAGACTTTGGGATGACATACTCTGATACCCTGTGGAAGCAAGAGAGGCTCTATGTGCTTCTTAATGCATTTGTGTGTGTTTGCGACACATGGGACCTGCGGAGGCATAGGGGACCAGAGCAGGGGTTCCACCGGCCTGCATTTGTGTTTGGTACAGAAGTGATTGTCACCGAGGGAAGTCAGCACTTACAGAACAGTGTGGGCAAGAAGAGGAGAGAGATGCCTGTCCTCTCATTGCCCACCCTGCCATCTTCTGCCAGGCTGAGAAAGCAGAGGGCGAAGCAGCATGGGGAGGTAGGATTCTGGGGCACAGAGTGGGGCAGAGGGGCTGGAAGGCATGAGGGTTGTGACTAAGGACCATACTCTCACCTTTTCTTGCTCACATTTCTTTCTAAAGGGCTTAGGAAGTCTCACCTTAAAAACCATAAAATCTTCTTAAGCAAGATTTTTCTTTTCTTTTTTTTTTTTTTTTGAGATGGAGTCTCACTCTGTTGCCCAGGCTGGAGTGCAGTGGCATGAACTCCAATTGCTGCAGGTTCTGCCTCCGGGTTCAAGTGATTCTTGAGCCTCAACCTCCTGAGTAGCTGGGACTACAGGTTCATGCCACTATGCCCAGACAACTTTTGTATTTTTTTGTAGAGACGGCCTTGTTGCTCAGGCTGGTCTTGAACCCCTAACCTCAAGTGATCCCCCCACCTCAGCCTCCCAAAGTACTGGGATTACAAGTGTGAGCCACTGCACCTGGCCTGTATTAGTCTGTTCTCACCCTGCTATAAAGAAATACTCAAGACTGGGTAATTTATAAAGGAAAGAGATTTAATTGAATCCCAGTTCTACATGGCTGTGGAGGCCTTAGGAAACTTACAATCATAGTGGAAGGCATCTCTTCACAGGGCGACAGGAGAGAGAGAATGAGTGCCAGCAGGGAACTCTTATAAAACCATCAGATCATGAGAATAGCATGATTTAATTACCTCCTACCAGGTCTCTCCCACAACCCATGGGGATTATGGAATTATAATTCAAGATGAGATTTGGGTGGGGACACAAAGCCAAACCATATCACAGCCCAAGATTTTATTGGCCCTGCATAATATGGCCTACTTTCCAACTGGACTCTGGTATGGCATCACCTGAGAGATAGTAGACCTCTTATCTTAACTCAAACATTCCTTTCTACTGACTCCAAGTCTTTAGACAAAGCTTAGCTCCTTCAACCAATTGCCAACTAAAGAATTCCTAAACCCAGCAGGGTGTGGTGGCTCAAGCCTGTAATCCCAGCAATTTGGGAGGCTGAGGTGGGAGGATTGCTTGAGCTCAAGGGTTTAAGACCAGCCTAGGCAACATAGTGAGACCTTTTCTATTCTATCATAAAATTTTTTTTTAAGTAACCATGTGTGGTGGTGTACACCTGTAGTCCCAGATATTGGGGGGCTGAGACAGGAGGATTGCTTGAACCCAGGAGATCAAAGCTGCAGTGAGCTGTGATCATGCCACTGTACTCCAGCTCACGTGACAGAGTGAGACCCTGTCTCAAAAATAAAAATAATAAACAATAAATTTTTTTTTTTTTTTTTTTTTTTTTGAGACAGAGTCTTGCTCTGTCGCCCAGGCTGGCTGCAAGCTCCGCCTCCCGGGTTCACGCCATTCTCCTGCCTCAGCCTCCCAAGTAGCTGGGACTACAGGCACCCACCACCTCACCCGGCTAGTTTTTTGTATTTTTTTTTTTTTTAGTAGAGACGGAGTTTCACCGTGTTAGCCAGGCTGGTCTCAAACTCCTGACCTGGTGATCCACCCGTCTCGGCCTCCCAAAGTGCTGGGATTACAGGCTTGAGCCACTGCGCCCGGCCAACAATAAATATTTTAAAATAAAATAAAGAATCCCTAAACCCACCTATGACCTTTAAGTTCCCATTTTGAGATGTCCCATCTTTTCTGGGCAAACCAATGTATACCTTCCACATATTGATTTTACCCACAATTGCTGTCTCCCTGAAACGTATAAAGCCAAAGTAGAACCCGACGGCTTCAGGGGCACCTTCTCAACGCCTCTTGAGACTCTGTTTTCCTGGGTCATTGTCTTCCACATGGCTCAGAATAAACCTCTTTAGCTATTTTGGCAGAGTTTGGTGTTTGTTCCTTCACAACAAACGAAGTAGTGATGACACGGTACTCATTGTTGCCCTCAGGGAGGCCTCTGGCTTTCACAAGTTGGTATTTTCTCAATTTTGGAGAGTGTGAGCAGGAGTTTTGATTCAAAGCTAGGTAAAACAAATCTTCGTCAGTACTGATCTAGCACCTTAGAGGGAGCCAGCCCAGAAGAGAGTGCTTTACTCTTAGCCATCTGGGAGGGAGCAGGCTGAGAGGGCTGTCGGTCAGGTGAGCCCCAGAGAAGAGCCGGGGAGGAAGGGGACTCCCTGGCAATAGAGGCTCATTACTTCTGTGGCACTCAGGTTGGCCTTTAGAGGGTTCATGGACTTCTAGGAAAAACTGCTCAGAGCGCTGCAAAAAATCCCACACAGTTCCCCCAGCACATAACACCGCACATGCAAAGCAGGGTGAAGGGATTTGATTTTTCTCACAGGAAGTGCCTTGATGGAAGGGAAATCGAAGTCTTTCATTTTTGCATAATTCTGTAAATTATATACATTTTGCCAATTCAGCCCAAATTGGTATTTTCCTCTCCCTGATTCCTATTTCATTTACACATAATACTTAACATGCAACACGAGTTTCCAGACTGCCTGGAGAAAATAGGTTCGCCTCTGCTGTCCTAGCCTCCTGCTGGCTGCGTGCTCCGCACAGCACCCTGCCGTCATGAAGCATTGCTTGTGTGGGTGTGTGAAGGAACCAGAGCCCGCAGCCACATTGCTTACAGGGCTTTCCGAGGCTCTCACTTGGTGTTAGAGAGCGCGATTGCCATGCTGAGTATGCATCCAGTGTGTCTGAGCAAAGCCAGCTGGAAAGAAGTGTTTGTCACAGTGCTGCAGGTCCCAGAGGGAGGCCTGGCCCTCATGAGCAGGCCGCAGTGGGGGCTCCACACTGCCAGACCTCAGCCTTCTACTGGCCTCTGCTTCTCAAAAAGACCAGAGGCCTTGAGTCCGTGTTCTCCAGCCACAGCTGAAAGCTCCCCCTGAAACAACCAAGACATTCCCTCATTTGGAACCTGTCTTTGTGGCTCAGCCAGGCAGATACCTGCCTTTTGTCAGCCACTTGCTATGTCATGAGAAGCACACAGCTACCAGATAGAGGAAACCCAATTCTTATTGACTCCTGAGAAGTCTTAAGGAATTTATTTCCCCCACTGCGTCTCCGTTTCTGCAGGTATACAACCAAAAACTAGGATCCCCAAGCCCCACATAGTCCAGTATGATAGCCACTAGCCATAAGTAGCTATTTAAAATGTGGTTGAATTAATTAAAATTAAGTAAAAGTGAAAATTCCATTCTTTGGTTAACTAGCCACCTTTCAAGGGCTCAATAGCCACGTGCCGCCGGCAGCTCCCATACCGGCTGGTTCAGGTAACAGAACATTTCCATCACGGCTAGAGGTCCCGTGGGACAGTGCTGATCCAGAGGTTCCTAAGGCCCTTCCAGGGCTGGCATTCCAAGCGGAGGTGGGTGATCCCTGGCCTGCCTCCCCTCCGGCTGCTGTGGGCGTCCCAGGCGTGGGTGTGTCCTCTAGTTCTTGTGGGTCAGAGCAAGCATCAGGAAACTCTGGCTTTGTTGCTGTTTTGAGTGTTCTCAGAGACCCTTTTAGGCACTGTCCGGGAACAAAAGTGCTCAAGCGACCTGGAAGAGGCTGTTTCATTGGCCTAGAGAGTGCTAGCCTGAGATAGGGAAACTGAGACCCAGAGAGGCTGAGGGTTGAGGGAACCAGGGGAGACTGTTGCTCACTGGCCCCATAGAGGAAGGAGGGAGCCTTCCACAGATTCAGGAGGGATGGAAAGAGTGGTGCTCCCAGACCCGAGGCCCTCTCAGGAGAGATGGGTGTCTGCATGTGGTGGGCCTTTATCACAATTGTCGTCAGCCATTGAAAACTCTGCCCAGCATCTTCAGTACCACAGACTGACATCCTAGATGCCAGTCAGAGAGGTCCAGGGCTCTGTGGGTCTAGAGGAAGCCCTTGAGCCCGCATTGGTGGCCATCTTTCTTGAAGAGCTTGGCCAGGCTCAGCCGTGGAGCCTGTCCAAAGTGAGGATGCGCACACAGGCTCTGGGACGCAGGGGCCAGACGGGGCTGGCTGCAGTCCCTCCTTGGCTTGTCATGCCTGGCTGGCAGCTGAAAAAATCCTCACACCTGCTGGACAGAACCAAGGCCTGCTTTCCTCAGCCACACACACCTTGACTTGTGTGCCCAGGTGTTTGAGGGAAACGTTCAGAAATAACAGCGCCCAGGAATCCAGAGAGGGGCGGGGCCCAGTGTGGGGGCTCCCCTGCCGGAGTGTGGGAAGCAGCCCGGTCAGTGCGTCCTTTCTCTCTCTTGTTCATCCTCAAAATGTCCCAGAGGTTGCTGTTGGAACCTTCACCTTACAGAGGTGGATACCAAAGCTCAGAGAAGTAACATAGGACAAGCTACAGAGCTTAAAAAGTAGTAGTGCCAGGACTCAAAGCAAGCTAGGCCAACCTCCCAGCTGCGTTGTTTCCACTCCTCCACACAGAAGTCTGATGTCTGACCCTGTCTCGGTGTCTTTCTTTCTTTCTTTCTTTCTTTCTTTCTTTCTTTCTTTCTTTCGTCTTTCTTTTTTTCTTTCTTTTTTTGGAGACAGAGTTTGCTCTGTCTGGAGTGCAATGGTGCAATCTCGGCTCACTGCAACCTCCTTCTCCTGAGTTCCTGCCTCAGCCTCCTGAGTAGCTGGGATTACAGGTGCCGGCCACCATACCTGGCTAATGTTCATATTTTTAGTAGAGATGAGTTTCACCATGTTGGCTAGGCTGCTCTCAAACTCCTGACCTCAGGTCATCTGCCCGCCTCGGCCTCTCAAAGTGGTGGGATTACAGGTGTGAGGCACTGCGCCCTGCCACACTTAATCCTATCAGCCCACCTGAGCCAGGTGCGGGGGCACAGCCATGCACAGCACCACGAGGGCTCATCTCACAGCACTGACAGAAAGCAGCCTCATCCGGTGAACTGCCTCTGCTGTGAATTCTACAATGACCCAGCTTTCGAGACAGCCTGCAATGGGGAAACCTAGTCTAATTAAGGATGGTCAAGCTGGACTTCCTTGAGTAGGTCAACTTTGAGCTGAGTTAGGTGGCCTCCTAATACCTCTGTTTTCTTGTCTGTAAATTAGGAATAATGGAAATCTCCATTGTGTCTCCTCCAAGGGCTGGTCTCAGGAGCCTCTCATGGGAGGTGATGGCAAAAGTCTTTGTAGACATCCTCTGGAGGTAGAATTACAAAGGCCCAGGAAAGAATGCTGGGTCAGGACCTTACACCATTCTTGGTCAAGGCCTTTTAAAATGCATTTACCCACCATCTCCCTTCAGCAAGACCTAAGCACACTGGCTTAAGGGACTGGACTCTCCCTATATTCCTCAGTGTTGAATAAAAGATAGAGACAGAATCTCTAAATTTAAAAACTTTTCTTCAGGAGGCAAGAATTGCAATTCAGGGCATACAGACCAGGTGGTCTTTGTTATGTCCAAAGAACAAAGAGAAGGTTAAATAATTTAGAGAAGTGTTATGTATTGTTCTGCAAGAAAGTTCATTAGATTAGCACTAGTAACGTTTTGGGGAGCTGGCAAGCTCTGATTGGTGAGGGATGGTGGCGGATAAAACTAGTCTTCAAGTTGCAGTAGGTTGTTTCAGTAGCTATTAGATAAAACTGGTTTCAGGTGACGGCAAGCAGTTTCAGCAGCCGTGCTTGCAGAGAATTCAATCTTCCGAGCAATGTCGTGTGCCCTGAGGGCTTTATCCTCCTGGCCTCTGGACTCTGTTTTAGTTGAGTATGGCAAGAACGACCCAATTTGTATGATCAACTTTCACATTAGTAAAAGCTTGAACCACAGGCCTGGGAGAGCCAAGTGTAGCTCTGACTCCACCTTCTTCCACTGACGTCTTTTCAATGACTTTCAATGAGCTCAGGACGCCAGGAGCCCAGACGGCCGGCTCTTCCCCATCAGTATCTTTGTCCTCACTATTTCGTCACCCAGTGAGTCTCTTAGGCTGGGAGTTCAGTTTACATTCCAGGCCCCCAAACCACAAATAAAGGAGACTCCTGCCAGCCCAGGGTTTCCAGAGATGCCCTGCAGAATCCTCAAGAGGCGCCTTGTCTCTCAGGCTCCCAAGTCAGAGGCATCTTCACAGAAAGGTAGAGCACTGGCAATTTCTAGAATCCTGATTCCACGTGTATCCCTCCCTCTGGCAGAAAACTGAAATTCCACCGGTTTATGCTTTAAAAATGTATTATCCTTGCTGTGATTTTAAACTACATCCACAAATTCGTTCCTCCTCTCTCCAAGAAGTGGAACTTAATTTCTCTACCCTTTTGTATGGACTACACTCAGAGACTCACCCCTGACAAATAGAATGTGGCAGATGAGACTGGGCTATAAAAGGCATCAAGGACTCTTCTTTGTTCTCTCTTTTGGATTGCTTGCTCTGGGGAAAGCCAGTCACCATGTTGTGAGGATGATCGAGCAGCCTTATGGAGTGTTCCAAGTGGAGAGGAACTGAGGCCTCGTGCCAACAGCCATGCAAGTGCACCATCTTGGAAGTAGATCCTCCAGCTCCAGTCAAGCCATCAGGTAGTGGACTATAACCCACCTGACACTTTGACAGTCAGCCTCAGGAGAGACCCCACAGTGAAACCGTCCAGCTAGCAAAGGCCAAATTCCTCACCCACAGAAACAGTGTAAGGTAATAAATGTTTATTGCCATTTTAAGTGGCTTAATTTTGAGTCAGTAACAAAACAGTACTATTTTTTTTTAAGGCTGATGATCAAAATTAGCCTAGAACATTCCTTAGGAAGGGGCTGCATTGGAGACTAACATGCCCTCTCCTCCTACCGTGATTCAGCGTTACCATGTGTCCTCTAGAAGTGGGTTGAATGGATGAATGGATGGATGTCCAAGTGCTGGTTGAAGTGGCCAGCTTGCATTTCATGGTGCCACATTGAACAACAACTCGTGCACATTTTTAGGGACTAGAACCCTACTTCTCACACCGAGAAGACTCCCTCCTCGAGAGGCCTGAAGGTTCTTGGGTTATCTGGCTGTGCATACACACAAGGGGCACGCACTTGGGAGGAACAATGGTAAGAGGAATTACACTATCTTTCTCTCTTAAAAAAGTTTTTTTCCTGGCTAACACGGTGAAACCCCATCTCTACTAAAAATACAGAAAAATTAGCTGGGCGTGGCGGTGGGCACCTGTAGTCCCAGCTACTCGGGAGGCTGAGGCAGGAGAATGGCGAGAACCCAGGAGGTGGAGCTTGCAGTGAGCCGAGATTGCGCCACTGCACTACAACCTGGGTGACAGAGCAAGACTCTGTCTCAAAAAATAAATAAATAAATAAATAAATAAATAAATAAATAAAATTTTAAAAAGTTTTTTACTAAGCCCATATAGTTGAATTTGCATAAATTAAATGTTTGCTACAGATTACTGTACTCAACATTCATTTATTAAGTGTTGTAATTTTTTAAAATGTACATACTCCTTAATAAACAACAAAATATTAACACATTGGTGTTCACCACAACATTAATTTATTTTCTAATTGTTTGACTGTATAAGAAGTAAATATTATGAATTTGAGGTTAACAAAAATGCATACCAGTTAAATATTTCTTTGGGCTGCAGTAACCAGGTATAACAAATAGATAACTTAAAACAAGAGAAATGTCCTGTCTCACATTTCTAGCAACTAGAAGTCTGACACCAAGCCGTCAGCAGGCCATGCTCCCTCTGAACCTATAGGAGAGACTCGGTGCTTGCCTCTTCCCACTTTCTGGTGGTTTGTCAGCAAAGCTTGGGGTTCGCTGGCTTGCAGTTGCCTAATTCCATAATTCAGCCCCCGTCAGCACACGGCACTCCCCCTGTGTGTGTTTGTATCTTCATATGGCCACCAGTCATATTGGGGTAGGGTCCACTCCACCCCAGCAAGACCTCATTTTGATTAGTTACATCCACAGTGACTTTGTTTCTAAGTAAGTTCACATTCTAAGGTGCTAAGAGTTGGGATTTCAGCATATCTTTCTTTTTTTTTCTTTCTTTCTTTCTTTCTTTCTTTCTTTTTTTTTTTTTTTTTTTTTTTTTGCCAAGTGGGAGACACGATTCAACTCAGGACAAATCCTTTTTCATTTTTTCATTTTCTGTAGTGAGAAGTCAGGCAAGGCTTCAATGATTCTGCTTCCTTAAAGTTTGTAAAACTGTTGGCAACTGTTGTGAGACCTTGGTTCTTTTCTTCGTTTAAAAGAATTTAAACAAGAGACACACAGCAAAGGAGATGCAGCACAGAGCAATTTATTGCACAGGAGAAAGAATATTTTGTAAGTGAAGTGCAGAATAGACAACACCCTGAGAGCGTGCAGGGCGAATGTTTGTGAAGATGAGACAACACTGACCATTAATGGCGAGACTCAAGGGAGTCCTCTGTGATTATTCATAAGGGGGTGGGAGAGGTGTTGCTAGGAAGCAAGTTCTGGGTGCTCCTCCGGGTGCACATGCGCAGTAGCTGTACATGCTTGTTCATATGTCACATGTCTCATTAGCATCTTAAATCTCCACCCAGGACTGTGTTTTTTACTATTTAAAAAAAAGGGTCAGTTTGAGGACAGGTAAAATCAAAATGCATGTACCCTCTACAGGGGAAAGTCCTTACCGGAGGCAGCTTTGCTGGAATGAGTTTGACTGCAGTGCAGATCGTGTGTTGACGGTGAGGTCTCCATGGTTGCTGCCTCCCAAGGACATGGTTATGTCCTTGACTATCTCAAAACTACTGATCTAGTGGGCAAATCCCTGGAAGAAAAGCAGCCCTAGTAAATGCTTGAATGAATGACAGGGTGAGCAACAGCATCCCTGCTCTGACATGGCTCACACTGCACTCCCCGGCAAGTTGGCACCGTGCTCAGAGTTTATGCCCTGGAAAGCAAGATGGGCCCAGTCATTCCCAGTTGTGGTGTGATGCCAGGGGGCAGGCTGCATGTCCTGAAAGGAGACCTGGAGTGGAATGCTGGTCTGCCCTTTGCTGGGGGAGAGACTTTCAGGAAATCATTCATTCAACAGATTCTTTTTCATAATTAAAAAAAATGTGTGGGTACATACTAGGTGTATATATTTATGGGATTCATGGGATGTTTTGATATATGCATGCAATGTGAAATAACGTCATCCCGAGGAATAGGGTCTCCATCCCCTCAAGCATTTACGCTTTGTGTTGCAAACAATCCAATTACATTCGTTTAGTTATTTTAAAATGTACAATGAAGTTATCATTGACTATAGTCACCCTGTTGTGCTATCAAATAGGAACAACAGATTCCTATTAAGTGTCTACTATGTGCTGGCAATTGTGACAAACGAGGAATGGATCAGACAGGAAGACTAATCAGGGACCTGTCCCCATGAAGACCACAGTCTAAGGGGGACATATAATCACACTCACTTCACAAAAATCCCACTTGCCAAGCGCCTGGAAGGAGAGAGGCGTGGTGCTCTGAATGCCTCCCAGAAGCCAGAGCCCCCTCAGGGTTACTGGAGGCAGAGTGGCTTCCGCACAGTGTTGAAGGCTCAATTGCATTCCCTCCAAAACTCGTACTTTTGAGACCTCAGAAAGTGGCTGAATTTAGAGAGAGCCTTTAACAAGGGAATCAGAACTAAATGAGGTCACTAGGGTGGCCCTAATCCAATCTGACTGGTATCTTTATAAGAAGAGGAAATTAGGACACAGGCTTCACACAGAGGAGAGACCGTGTGGTGACACAGGGTAAAGGCGGCCATCTGCAAGGCAAGGAGGAAGAACTCAAGAAACCAGTCCTGCACACACCTTGATCTCAGACTTCTAGCCTCCAGAAAAGTGAAAAGGCACATTTCTGTTGTTGCAGCCCCCAGTCTGTGGTACTTTGCTATGGCAGCCCTATCAGATTATCAGATACAAGAAGGGAAACGCATCCTGGCCAAGGGAACAGCATATGCTAAGGCCCTGGGGTAGAACAGAGAGTGGAGGATGCAGAGGCTCAGAGGGCACTGCAACTGGGGCACAGAAAGGGAGGGAAAGTGAGACACAGGAGGGTGGGGAGAGGGCCCAGGCAGACTCCCAGCTTAGGGGTTTAACAACAAATCTTCTCCTAAGAGAAATGCAAGGGCATTATGTGTGGGGCAGGAGGAAGACTGGCTGACCAGCTCAGCATTCCAGAAATACCCCCATAGCTGAAGCAGGAGAATAAGGTCTGGGGACAGGGAGCCTAAGGGCTTCCTAGAACTGAAACAGTAGAACCCCAACTTTCTACAACCAAGCGCAGAACTTTGTAATTCTGCTTCAGCTATGACAGGAAACATTGCCTTCACTTGCATAGGGTGTACACCAAGTAAATAACTTTGTAACCTCCCTCAGGCTTTTCATTTGCATAGAAAATACACCAAGTAACCAAGGGAAACCTCTAGAGGATATTTAAACCCCGAAAATTCTGTAACCTGGCTCTTGAGCCCCTTGCTCAGGTCACTCCCACCCTGTGGAATGTGCTTTCGTTTTCAATAAATCTCTGTTGTTGTTGCTTCATTCTTTCCTTTCTTTGTTTGTGCATTTTGTACAATTTTTTTGTTCAAAACACCAAGAACTGGGACACCCTCCACTGGTAACATATCTGCTGTGTGGAAGGGGGTCAGGCAAAGGCAATGAGGCCCGTGAGGGGACCACGGAGGCACATAGAGGATCCCAGCTGTAGGCAGGAGGGCAGGTTGGTCTCCACCTGTGAAATGAGGGCAGTATTGTGCGTGGTACAATCTCTCAACAATTGCCATTTGTGATTTACTTCATTGTTTGACCTCATTAGACTGGGAGGGGAGTTTGGTTCTGAAGTTATGCACGTAAGCTATAAATTAATGTTAGTGCTCATCTTGGTATCATGGAGATAGCCTGAGAAAGGTAGTCAAATGCCTGCTGCTTTCAGCATAACTGCTCCTGACTTCACTCAATGGGCCTGAGGACTCTGAGGAAGTGCTGGGTGTGAGGGAGGGATTCAACTCAGGGGAAGTCCAGCTTCTTGTCCATTTACATTCTCTTCTCGTTCCATTCTATAAGTAAGGGTGTCCGTGGCTTCCACATTTTATTTGACTCAAATTTTAAGGATTAAAAGCATTCGTATCTAAACTTGTTAATTTAGTTCACTAGACCATCTTGGCCAAACAACTGACTAATTAAAAAAAAATTTTTTTCTTTATAATAGTAATATTGTTTTAGAGGCAAAAGGATAGGCCAGAGTTTACCAAACTATGCTCTAGAAAACATTAACATCTTACAAAATCATAATAGTAACCATTATGGCTGACATTTATTGTTTACTTTGAGTTGGCTATTAGGCTTAGTAATTGTCACATGTTACATAATGCTGATAGATAGTTTTTTCTTTGAAAAAAAGTGTTGTAGAATATTTTCATTTTCTTCTTGGCAACTCATGATACAGATTGTTCCTGAGTAGTTTTACAGGGAAAAAAACATATTTCATTTTGTTTCTCTGTTATTGTCCTTAAAAACACAATTCGGGGAAAACGGTATGAGATTTTAAAACTTGGCAGCTTCACTGAAGGTTTTGATGTCAGTCATGTTGTATGGGTTTTATTGTAACAGATGGTACAGGTAAGAAGCAAAAGGAAATTAAATTATAGATCAATAGTTCTGGAAAGGGCCTGGGGAAGCCTTCCTTGTTCAACAGTAGAAGTTGAGAGGTGAGATGACTGTCCCAGAGGGGTGGAGTGGGGCTGGGATGGGCTCCACCTCCCTGTCCACCAGCACCTCCCTGTCCCTGCCCGCAGGTGTCACTGGGAGGCCTCCCCTGGGCTCAGCTGAGCCAGAGTGTCTGGGAGCAGTGCCAGAGAAAATACAGGACACTCAGTGAAATTTGAATTTCAGATAAAAAATAAGTAACTTTTAGTATTAATATGTCCCATTTGTTGCTTATTTAAAATTCAAATTTAATGGATCTGTCTGCATTTTACGTGCTCAATCTGGCAACCAGTGCCTGAGACCTGGACCAGCATCTAACTGCTCTCTGGCTTCCTCCAGCGCAGGGACACAGGGCCTGGGGAAGCTGCCTGGGATGCCAGTTCCCACTGCCTTCCACCCCTGAACAATGCCTCCAATGCCAAGAAGACCCAGAAGTCCACTCTGGGGAGCAGGGGTAAGGAAATCACCTTTACAAAAGTATGTAAGGTTGCTCACATCCATCCTCACCCATGCTCACATCCTCTCCACACCCTCTGGCCACAAGCCGAGCTATTCCTTCAACAGCCACAGGGACTCCACTGCAGCACTGCGGGGCTCTGCAGGACCTTCTCCAGGGGAACCATACAGCCCACTGCAGTTTCTCTATTCCACAGGCTCCAGGCTCTGCCAAGCTGGTCCTATCAAGGACAGTGGGCTGACCCCACCTGGGGCCTCGGCTCCACATCACCTTCCAGGGATGGGGTGGCACCCCCAGCTCACAATTCCTCCTCCTTTTGCCATTCATTCCCTGCTGCCTGAGTGGGCCCTGAAACCCTTGCTGGCTTGTTCTTCAACCTGGCCTTGAGACTTGAACAGGCTTGCCCAGTGTGTCCACCTCCAGGAGCGCTCCTGAGAGAAAGGAGGCCAGTGCCATCTGCCTCTCCAACTCCACCACAGGCCTCTGTCTGACCACAGTGCTGCTGATGGTCTACCCCCACCCAGCCACTTAACCTCAAGCCCCTGGAGAGAAGGCACCATCTCTTTTATCCACTGAGCCCCAGCACCTGGCCGGATGCCTGGCAGAGCAGGCTGTCTGCGCTCTGTGGCTGGGTGGTGGGCAGATCCATGAGAAGAGCAGAGACACCGCTGTGCCCGCCTACTCACATCCTCTCCCACCTCACCCAACCTGAAAGTTTGCTCTTTAAGGCCAGAACTCGTGATTCTCCTTGAGTCCCTGCAACTGGTCCCCAAGACAAGAAGGCATTACAGTGAGGGGAGGCACAGGGAGCTGCTCAGTGTGGCCTTTCTTTCCCTGCAAATGATGCCTTTCCTAGCTGTAAAGAGGCCATGGAGAGAGTGGGAACAGGCCACTGAGGGACCCTGAGCAAGGCACAGACCCCGTTCTGGGCACACTCTCCCTCAGTGATCAGGAGGGTGGCCAGGCAGACTGGGGACATGGCCAGGGGCGCAGACATAAGGTCTTGGGAGTGGCCCACAGGCATCTTCTCAAATCCACACTCCCTGTCACCTGGACAATGCTGTGTTATGGGGACTGTCCTGTACATTTTAGGATATTGTCCCAAAGAACCTTAAGGACCAAGCGAGGGTCCAGGAGAAGAGCTGGGCAGATGGGGCTGAAGGCAAAACCCTGAAAGCCAGGTGAGGACAGCTTTTCCACAATGCATCAGACGCATTTTCCTAGAGACAGCGGCTGCCGTCTCTTCCAGAAGGCAAACGAAGAACCTTCTCTACTGTGAACCACCATCCCTAAGAAAAGTACCACATGGCTGGGGTCAGCTCCAGGAGGACTCTCTAGATATGCTGGCCACTTAAGCTCAACTTTCCACTACCAATAACATGCACAGCTCATGTGTGTACACACACACACAAATGCCACCACCCTGTCCCCACAGGTCTCTACTCCAGTGGATCTCACTCAGGGTGATTTTGCTCCCTGAAGAGCATTTGGTAAAGTCTGAAAACATCTCTGGTTGTCACAGCTGGGGGCAGGGGAGGTGTTTCCGGAATCTAGTGGGTAGGGCCAGGGATGCCACTCAATATCCTAAAATGCCCAGGACAGTCCCTGCAACACAGAATGATTCAGCCCAAGACCTCAGCAGTGCCCAGGGTTAGAAACCCCGCTGTAACCTTGTGAAGCTGCCTGTAAACTTTTGCAAAAAGAGATCTTGGAATTTCCAGTTGGCTTCCCTGGGGATCTATACACCAGATGTCTGTCGTTGGCATCAGTTTACATAGATACCTGCAGAAAGCTGTCTGCTAGTGATGAAGCAGCCCCTCTTTTTCAACTACTTTGTAAGTGAAGCTGCCGTAGGGAGACACACACACACACACACATCTCTTGATAATGCACAGTTCATTTTTCTCTTCATTTCCTTTCCTGAGCTATAATCACTTTGGGCAATGCCAAGAATGATTGTAGAGACACATTCAGACCCCTTCATTAAGGAGGCTAGAGGATGCCCCCGAGGCACCGTGTGTGAGGGCAGGATTCCTTCAGAACTCACATGCAGAATGGAAATGGGAATCGGAAGTCTGTTTTCCTTTTGTCTGGTGTTTAATGCCTTTTCCTCTGGTTGACAGACTTGAACTTTAAAAGACGGATGATGATGTAAGAACAATTGACGTGTCATTTGACAGATGGCAAAATTTGTCTTTTCACTAATTTAGACTAATTTCTCACTGCAATTACTCTCCATTGTCATTGGAGGGGGCAGGGGGCTCTCACTAGGGTCTCCTAATTTTGAGTATAAATGAAAGACACCAAGAAATTGTGTGCAAAGAAAAATACTCAGCCTTGTTACGGTTTGGCGGAGGTGGGTGTTTCTCACATACATCAGAAAGCCCTAAGAAAAGCAAATAGGAAAGGGCTTATAATTTTCTTCATTGAAGAGAGTCATATTTCTGAAATTACAAAAACTCATTATTTAATCTGGAAAAGTTTGGAGGAGAAATTCCATTCTTCCTCATTTCTGTGGAGCGGTGGTGACAGAGGTTGGTGATGGTTGTTTTTCTGTTCAAAGAGATGTAACAGAAAGGAGGCTCCAGACATTCTCGTTTTTCTTCTCTCTTTTTGCTAACAAGCTTCCCAAATTCTGAAAAGAAAATAAATAAATAAATAAACAAACCAGCAGTGGAGAAATGCTGATTAAGTTGTCATGCTGAAATTATACAGCAGATAGATCCTTGAACACTTGCCAGAAATTGCACTTGGAGAAAAATAAACCAGCTTCATCACTAGATATTTTCTTTGGAGAAAGAGCACTTCCAAGCGGGCGCAGAGAAGACTTTTGTGTAGCGTCTGTGACGGCAAGAGGTGAAGTCACCATCAGCAGTCAGCGGGCGAGCAGGAGGGTTGAGGTTCAGATGCAGGGTGAAGGAACTTCACTTTCAAGGGAAAACTGGACATGAGTCCCCAGAGGTGACAGCTTCCTGAGAGTGAAGCATCTAGGTCTCAATTCAGGAAAATACAGGGATCAAGGAATCTACTAGGGTTGCCCACACTTGACCTTTAATAGGAATAGAGATAGAGACAGGCAACCCGGGGACACAGCAAGCAGACTGCACCCCGTTGGCGCCTCCTGTGAAATCCCAGTGCACCCCTCTTCCTCTCCACCAATCACAACAGCCCTTCTTTGAAAACAGCTTTTGTAGGCAGGACATTTTTTTGGTTTTATTTTAAAGCATCAGTCAGTCCCGAGTCTTAGCTCTGAGGTATGCGTATTAATTTCATAATGGCAAAAACCTCGTCTTGTTCTGTTAAAAGACAGACATCTCTGTGCCCTACTTTTTATCAACTAAATTGTTTTATTAACATAACATCTCTGTGAAATGAAAATCTTTGTTCTAGAAGGCATGTGATTCTAAATGTTTGTTTTGTATGCCTTTTATTATGCTTTTTTAGCTGTGATATCCTTAACCATAAATTAAAAGGATTTAAAAATATCCCTATATGGTGTAAGGAAGGGGTCCAGTTTCAATTTTCTGCATAGGGATAGCCAGTTCTCCCAGCACCATTCATTAAATAGGGAATCCTTTCCCCATTGCTTGTTTTTGTCAGGTTTGTCAAAGATCAGATGGTTGTAGATGTGTGGTCTTATTTCTGAGATCTCTATTCTGTTCTGTTGGTCTATGTATCTGTTTTGGTACCAGGACCATGCTGTTTTGGTTACTGTAGCCTTGTAGTATATTTGAAATTGGGTAGTATGATGCCTCCAACTTTGTTCTTTTTGCTTAGGATTATCTTGGCTATACAGGCTCTTTTTTGGTTCCATATGAATTTTAAAGTAGTTTTTTCTAATTCTGTGAAGAATGTCAATGGTAGTTTACTGGGAATAGCATTGAATCTATAAATTACTTTGGACAGTATGGCCATTTTCACGATATTGATTCTTCCTATCCACAAGCATGGCCTGTTTTTCCATTTGTTTGTTTCCCTCTCTTACTCCCTTGAGCAGTAGTTTGTAGTTCTTCTTGAAAAGGTCTTTCACTTGCCTTGTTATCTGTATTCCTAAGTATTCTATTCTCTTTGTAGCAATTGTGAATGGGAGTTCATTCATGATTTGGCTCTCTGCTTGTCTATTGTTGGTGTATAGGAATGCTTGTGATTTTTGCATATTGATTAGGCAATACTATTCAGGGCATGGGCACAGGAAAAGATTTCATGACGAAAACATCAAAAGCAATTGCAACAAAAGCAGAAATTGACAAATGGGACCTATTTAAATTAAAGAACTTTTGCACAGCAAAATAAATTGTCGTCAGAGTGAACAAACAACCTACAGAATGGGAGAAAACTTTTACAATATATCCATCTGACAAAGGTCTGATATCCAGAATCTACAAGGAATGTAAACAAATTTACAAGGAAAAAAACAAACAACCCCATCAAAATGTGGGCAACGGACATAAACAGACACTTCTCGAAAGAAGGCACTCATGTGGCCACCAAACATATGAAAAAAGGCTCAACACCACTGATAATTAGAGAAATGCAAATCAAAACCACGATGAGATACCTACCATCTCATGCCAGTCAGAATGGCTATTATTAAAAAGTCAAGAAACAACAGATGCTGGCGAGGCTGTGGAGAAATAGGAACGCTTTTACACTATTGGTGGGAATGTACACTGTCTTCAACTATTGTGGAAGACAGTGTGGTGGTTCCTCAAGGATCTAGAAACAGAAATACCATCTGACCCAGCAACCCCATTACTGGGTATATACCCAAAGGAATATAAATAATTCTATTATAAATATGCATTCACATGTATGTTTATTGCAGCACTATTCACAATAGCAAAGACATGGAATCAACCCAAATGCCCATTAATGATAGATGGATAAAGAAAATATGGTACATGTACACCTTGGAATACTATACAGCCATAAAAGCAAATGAGATCATGTCCTTTGCAGGGGCATGAATGGAGCTGGAAGCTATCATCCTCAGCAAATTAACACAGGAAGAGAAAACCAAACACCACATGTTCTTACTCATAAGTGGGAGCTGAACAATGAAAACACATGGACACAGAGAGGGGAACATCACACACTGGGGCCTGCCATGGGGGTGGGGGTGAGGGGAGGGAAAGTGTCAGGATAAATAGTGAATGTATGCGGGACTTAATACCTTGTTGATGGGTTGATAGGTGCAGCAAACCACCATGGCATACGTTTATCTGTGTAACAAACCTGCACATCCTGCATGTGTATCCTGGAACTTAAAATAAAATTAAAAATAAATAAAAATAAAAAATAAAACTATCCTTAATCTTTCTTTTTGTGTTGTTGTTGGTAGGTTCTATTTTGTTTTGGAGATAAAGTCTTACTCTGTCACCCAGGCCGGAGTGCAGTGGCACTATAATGGCTCACTGCAACCCTACCTCCTGTTGTCAAGTGATCCTCCCTCCTCAGTCTCCGAGTAACTGGGACCACCACGTCCTGCTAATTTCTCTCTTTCTCTCTCTCTCTTTCTCTCTCTCTCTCTCTCTCTCTCTCTCTCTCTCTCTCTCTCTCTCTCTCTATATATATATATATATATATACACACCATATATATATATGGTAGAAACAGGGTTTTGCCATGTTGCCCAAGCTGGTCTCCACCTCCTGAGCTCAAATGATCTGCCTGCCTCAGCCTCCCAAAGTACTGGGATTACAGTCATGAGCCACTGCACCCAGCCCCTAGTCTCTCAATTTGTAATGGGAATAGCAGTTTACTTCCAAAGATTAGAAATGAGGAATGACAACAAATTATAGGAGCAAGAATTATTTTTGTTTCCCTGAATCAACAATCCAGACAGCACAGATAGACATATTTCTTGTTAGCAATGCAAGCCCAGAAACTACATGAGGAATTTCCATCACAAAGTTTTGTTTTGGGGTTTCTGAAGTCACTTGCTGAAGGTGGAAGAAGGTGGTGACTCTGCTGCCTTCCTCCATTTGCAAAAGACAAATGAAGATGGATGAGGTAGGGTCGGCAAGCTCCCCTCTGTCAGGTTGATTTAAGGCCTGGTGATGAAGGCTTTTGCCAGGCAGCCAGGCAAATCAGAAAGCGGAGGTCGATAAGGATGGTGGAGGGACCGCCTGGTCCTGCATCCCGAATCTATTTCTCTCATAACTGCAGTCGTCCATCAAGGCCAAGGTGCGAGCCACTGAGTAGCACAACTTCAAGTTGAGCTTATTTTCTAAGCCTTATTATATAAATAAAATTGTATTCCCTGGAGGCCTCAGCTAAAGAAGGAGTTTCCTTCCATAAGCCTTTTAAGAGCTGAGAATGGCATTGTCGCAGATCAGCTATTGACGGTTTTTGAGAGCTGATAGCACGTGCAATGCCAAGTGAGTACCTGTAAATGATCAGGAAGTTAGCCTCAGGGCACAGCCCGCACCAGGTCTTTAGCGTCAGGCGTGTTCAACTCAACCAAGGGCAAGGGGGAGGAAGATGAGAGTTCGTAAACATTCCGCCAAGAAGAATCCTGACGCTTCCACAATCTCCGTCCATCAGTATTTGTCGCCACACATGGTGCAGTAAAAAGCAGAGTTCTGAGAGGCAGACGGGAAAGAGGCTTCACAAAACATCTGAGAGCCACGGAACATGAAGTATCTTCCAGTTACATAGCCAGGATCAGGGCCTGTGCCGTCAAGAGCAGGCCTGACTCGGCATCAAGGGCTCTTCATTTCTGGGCTGGTTTTCTGGGTCTCCAAGTGAGCCATATTGACTTTCGCGGAGCCCATGAGCACAACTAGGAATGAGTGGAGCTTTCCCAAGGCAGCTCCTAACCATGCTGGAATGACATTTTGGGAAAACACTTAGCGCCAGCTGATCAGAACGCTCACTGTAAGAAAACATTTTCTGGCCCTGCCTTTTGAAAGGTCTGGTGTGGCCTATGCATACTGCTAGTCACAAACAGCCTTGAGTCCTGCCTACAAAGGCAGTGCACCTGGATCTGAGGGTGAACTCACCCCCGTAGGTTGGCTGGGTTCAAGCCCACTGTCCTCAGATGAGAGAAGAAAAGAAAGGACCGAATTTGCTCAGGTGTCTTTTGCCTAAGGCACAGTTGGGACCGGATTCTGCAGTGAAGCCAATTTAGATCAATGGCTTTCCATCCAAGGGGGAGGTGATTTGGGAAGACAGCAGAGCCCACGGGTGTCTGTGCAGTGAGGACACACTGAATCCAGCCAGCTGAGTGAGCAGTGAGGAGCAGTGGAGGGGTGCAGATAGACACATAAGACGCAAATTCAAAAATGCCCTTCACCTGCATCTCCTTCGCTCACACATCGCTGCTCTACTGACCCGTCCAAACCACCTGGATGCTTCCCTACTCCACTATGTGACCCTGTACAAGTTACTTAACCTCTCGAGACCTCAGTTGGCCCAGTGGGGAAATGGAAGTAATCCTATAACTTCAGACAGTTATATTGTAAGGACCGATATTATATGCAAAATGCTTAGAACAATGTGGGCACCTAGTAAGAATTGATCAGCATTATTTTTGTGTTGGTATTCATTAATCAAACAAGGAAACACCACTGTTGGAACTTAATTATATATATGGAGAAAGAGAGGAATTGGGAATTGATTTGTCCAAGGTTCCAGGGCTGTTAAGCAACAGAGCCACGCCCAGGCTGAAACCTCATGCGCAGCCTAGGGATATTCCCAGCATGGGCTTCCTTATCCGTGCTCAACAACTCTGTCCTGGCCTTGCTGACCGTAGGAAGGCTCCAAGCAGAGCTGGTAACATCTTTGCGCTAAATAGCACAGAGATTCTAGAATGGTGTTTCCCCACCTATTAAGTCTCACTTCATAAACTATTTTTTTCCAGGTAGAATTCAAAGTTAGGCGTTAAATTTGAACTAAACTGAGATGACCCACAACTTTCTGGCATTCCACAAACTGACCTGTTTCCACCTGTTGATTGTACTTGCAGCCAACATCAAAGCTTTAGCCTTTTAGCCCGATTATCAATATCATCTCACATCGAGGTGTCTCCTCTGAGATAAAAATGAGCCTGCTTTAAGGAGTCAGGGAACTGTCAAGAGTATCAGTAATCTTCCTCCGGGTAGTAATTTACCCCTCAGTAACCTGATATAGGGAGGCCAGCTTTGAAGCAGGAGAGGATGGCGAGGACGGCAACTGCAGGTGCTGTTGAGGAGCTCAGTATGCACTCAGTGGTGTCAGCAGAGAACAAGACTGTACAACAAAACATATCACCCCGTAACGGCTTGGTGTTTGTGTGGGATTTGGACAGCCTTAGGAAACACTGAGGCTTCCTAAACTGAGATTCAGCAGCATGAATTTCATATCTGTGTTTTCTTGTTTCAATTCTGGTCTACTAAGGCTTAGAGATTGATTAATGCTTCTCACTCTGAAATATCGATTACCTCTTTCTGTTTTTTTTTTTTTTTTTAATATGTGTGATATGGTTTTTGTTGGTGTCCCCACCCAAATCTCACCTTGAACTGTAATAATCCCCATTTGTCAAGGGTGGGACCAGGTGGAGATAACTGAATCATAGGGGAGGTTTCCCCCATACAGTTCTCGTGATAGTGAGTGAGCTCCCACGAGATCTGATGGTTTTATAAGGGGCCTTCCCCTTTGCTCGGTTCCCATTCTCCCTCCTGCCACCCTGTGAAGAGGTGCCTTCTGCCATGATTGTAAGTTTCCTGAGGCTTACCCAGCCATGTGGAACGGAGTCGATTAAACCCCTTTCCTTTATAAATTACCCAGTCTCAGGTATATCTGTATTAGCAGCATGAGAATGGACTAATACAATGTGCTTTGGGAGAAGGAGAAAACCAGACTGGCGTCCCAATATTAAAATAAATGTGGGATTTAGAAATCTTCTATCACACAGGTGCAGCCTTTATTATTAAGATTTGCTGCAGGACCCTGAAGCAACTTGCAAAACAAAATGTGTGTGAATGTGTGTGTCCATTTAATTTTGAAAGTCCTAATTCTTTAGGGTGCTTTTCAGTTTAAGGGTTTATCCTACAGGTTCAAAGAAGGTGTTCTCCTCTATGAACTTGGAAAGCAGGTCAGTGTACAGAGGTTTTAAGACAAGCTGTGCAATGCCAGCAAGGTCCCAAGGAACAGGGGTCTTCCCTTTCATCTTTTGTGTCTTACATAGTACTGGTTACCCAGAAGACATCACTTAACAGGTGGCGAATACATGAAGGAGAGAATACATGAATGATTCATGTAATAAATGAGCGATGTGATCACAACATTCCCTCTGAAGTTCATCGCAGCTTCTCTGTCCAGTCCAGATGACCAAAGATGAGAGGAGAGTCCACTGTGTGCATGGCTAAGGGCCTCACAATCCCTCCCCTCCAATCTCTGCACTGGGAAGAGCCCAGGACCCATCAGCACCCAGACCAAAGCCTGCACCTGGCTCAGCTCCTTCCTATCCCTGTGATCATAGGCAGGTCAGTTACCTTCTCTGTGAGGTAGAACTAATACTGACTTTGACTTTTCCACTGGACTTCTGTAGCCATCCAAATGGTTGACCAAGGACCATGAAATATTTCTGGTTGATTTCTGGTTGTTGTTAATGTGTATAATACAAAATTAATAAATGAAGCTCAACCTGTCCACACACCCTATAATATGCACTGGACATCTTATGAGACAAGTCATGGGAAAGGAGATGGGAAGGTATGGGCAGGCCAGACCATGGTGGGGTGGCTGTCAACATAACCAAGGAACTCCAAGGGAAGAATCCAGCATTGAATGGGCACCACTTCTGCAGCAGGTGCCTCATCCACACCTTGAATGTCAGATTCTCCCTCGGCAACCACCCTGGGCAGGTGTTAGCTTCCTTTGCAGGAGAGGAGGGAGGCCTCCTATGCCAGCACTGTTAGATGATGCAGAATGCTGATGGTCTGGAGGGAGGATGCCCCACCTGCCCTCGGGGCCAAGAGGGGTAGCTCTGCAAGTCTCTTTGGCGGACACAAGGCCCAAAGCTCTGCAGAGTGGTGATTTCTGTCTCCTTTGAACATGTAAAGCATTTTCCCAGGCTCAAGACACCAATGAGAGCTGCGAGTCTATAGGCAGATGAATCTTCTCCCCTGGCTGACATTTTAAGGAAAAATACTGTCCCAGAAGTGCAGACACAGCAGCATGCCCATACTGGGTTCTCACCTCCAAGTGAGCCACACATGTGCATGGTACACACACATGTGCACGCACACACATGCACAAACACACACACACACGCACACACAAACACACACACGCACGCACACACATGCACGCACACACACGCACGCACACACACGCATGGGTAATGGCAGCGGGTGCTGTTGCCAAGCAATGCTGCCCCCAGCCAGAGCTTCTCTGGCAAGGTGCTGTTCCTCTGGGAGCTGTCTTAGTCCTGAGGCAGCTTCGTGGATGACCTGGCCCATCAGCGGGAAGGCTTGGCCAACCACACTGGCCTTTCACCAAGGGGACTCAACTGTGGGGGAATAAAAAAAGAAAGTTAAGCAGAAGTCAAACTGAACTGTGTGAGCTGGTCTCCAGTCAATCTCAATAGGGCTAGGGCTGGGGGGACATGATGAAGCCAGACCGAGGGCGTGGCTATGTCCTGGGGAGTGCAGCCCAGAGACCCCTGGATACGGCAAACACTGGATTCACCGCTCTCTCTTTCCTGATGGTAAAAGAGAACTTGAGTCCCAGGCCATGTGGGATGGAGAGGAGAGAGGACGACCTGGGGAGACCGCCTGGAGCCTGAGACCCCACCCGCCCTAAGATTGTCCTCCAGGGCATTGAGCCAACTTCCTAGGCCACTAGCATCTCCTTCCCAATTTTCCCCATCAGTTTGATCTCCAAATTCATTAGTTAGAAGAATGATTTCATTATTTCTCATGCATAAATAGAGTCCTGTAGTTGCTCAGGGACTGAGAAATGCCTTTATTGTTCTCTGAAAAATATTACAGGTTTGTGGGTTTCCTTAGTTCACAGCCAGGACACAGGGCTCAGCCTGGGCTGGCAAAGCAGAGTGCAGGGGAAGAAGAGGAATCACGTCCCAGTGGGTGGAGGTGTTCCAGGCACCCAAAGCTATCTTAGAAAATGACAAAGCCCCAGTACATCCCTCCACTCTCTTGGGGCCTTGGAATCACTGTTATCTATTTGCTTAAATGAAGGGGGCGGCAGAGGAAGAGATCAGTGGGGTATTTGGGTCCCTGTGGGTTTCTGTTTACAGGATAAACAAGGAGAGATCTCTATCCTGACCTGTAACTCCTTGACTCTGCTCTCAGTGCACCAGGTATGGACACTGATCTGGGGAGATTTTCAAGCTTAATATTCTCGCCACAGTTTACTGGGGGCAGGAGAAGAAATCCAGCACTGGGAGGCTCCTTGGGGGCTGGAGGGTGGGCTGGAGAAACCCAGGAGCTTGGGGGAGAGGCTGAGCCACTCAGGGCTGCAGTGTCAAAGGGAACTGGTTGCTGGCAGCTTCAAAACTTGAAGTGGGACTTTTGCAGGAGAAAGCACATTCTGTGGGGGAAGGTCTCATGGTTTCTGGGCTCAACCCTCAGCCTGGCCCCTTCCCATGCCCCATGCTCTTCCTGGCACACCAGGGCATCCCATGTCTTCCTCTGCCATCAGTGCCCGGGTTAGTGACTCCCGAAGCTTCAGCCAGACCATTCTTGGAGCTTTGGCTGGTACAGCCAACAGCCTGCTAGGCAGCCTCCCTACCATGTCCCCAATATACCTAAACGCATATGTCCCAAACTAAGCTCTTCCCCACTGGCCTAGAACAGGTCCTCCCTCAGTGGTCCCCCTCTAAGGGAAGGGTCCACCCCACTATCCGCCCCTTCAGAAACCTACAGGGCATCCAAGTCTTGCTCCTCTCTCCAATCCATTCTCTGAACCCATCAGTTCCATATTCTTAATCTTTGGGAAATAATTGTCTTCCTTCCACCCGCATGAGACTCCTGAAGCTCATTCCCTGGTCTTCTTCCCTAGCTCTGCTACCACAGCTGCTGTAGCTCTTCCGGAACAGTGGCCGCACCGCCATAGATGGCTCATCTAAACCACACCTCATGGCCACTTCTGCCAGCTCAACCCCTTCACAGCATCTCCTGCCTCCAAGAAATACAAGAGAGGAATCCAGGCTCTAAACTTCTGCACCCTCCTTTCTCGTTGTTTTCCTCCTTTATGCTAAGTCCCAGCTACCCACTTCCACGTGGAGTCCCCAGAACCCAGCACACATCCTCACCTGGGCTCTTTGCCCCTGCTGGTCCCTCTACCAGGAAGGAAGGGAGGAAGGAAGAAGGAAAACGCCGACAGAGCGGCAAACCGTTAGGCAGGCGAGCAGGCAAACCCGACGCTTCGCCATTGAAGGCGGCGGCATTGCGACGCGGGCAGGCAAACCCGTGCAGGCCAGGCAGGCGGGCGCGGGCAGGCCGAACGCCTTCATTGCCCGCCCTGCGCCGCGCGTCGGATCGAGATTTCCTCAATTTTCGACTCGATCGATCTCAGGTGGGAGCCACAAGGGTGTGCTGGGTGCCTGGGTCTATGGAGGAGCCTCCCCTGGAGATGAGACTTCAGCTGCATCTAGACACACGTGACCTCGGTGACAAAGCTTCTCAAGAGAACTTCCTGGGGCAGAGGCTTCGCAGTGTGCTTGAGAAACACCCTCGCTCCTGCTGATCCCAGCTGTCTGGGGCCCTCCTCTGTGAGTGACATCCTTGGGGACTCTGTGCTCCGGCATCTCCTGCACACAGGGACCCCTCCCCTGGCACCACCCTTGGGCTGCTCCCCTTGGCCAGCCTCCTCCACAACCATTGCAACCATAACGTGGACCAGGAGGAGAGCAAGTGATCCCTCATCCTTCCTTCAATCAGCAGAGTATTGCGGTGGGCTCTGGAGCCACCTTACAAGCAGTCCCCAGTTCCCTGGGGAAAGCACCAGGGCTTGGAGATGCTGAAGAACTTACCAGGGTCCACAGCCAGCGCACCAGCAATCTGCTATCACCCACTACTCACTTGCCCAACAGACATCTGAGGCTGCCAATGGGCCGGGGGCTGTTTGGGGGCACATTCAGCTGTGGGCCTGCCCTCAGGGCACTTAGATTTTAGAGGAAGAGGGTGGGGACAGAGACTAGACAAACCAAAACATAAAATTCTGTATGCCTGCATCCCGAGGGGCGTGGGATAGAGAGCAGCTGGGGAGGCGAGGAGAAGGGGCATGAGGAGGGGCCCTGGCAGGCAAGGAGGAAGGCAGCAGGGGACAGCGGGGAGGCAAAGGGAATCCTGGAAGGGCAAGCCTGGCGTCCCTTCAGAGAACCAGCACAGGGACTTTAGGTTATCCATCACAGAAGATGGTGAGAAACATCAGCAATTCAATTCTGAACAGCGCCGACAATGCTTCTGCCAGGCCAATATTATCCTTTCAGTGGATTGGTGTCGGTCTTAAGATTAAGGTCGATCATCTATTCAGGTTTCCTTCGTGGGATTGTTGAACGATCATCGTGAAGAATGCAAGGCTAAAATCAATGACCAGGTCGATAGAATTGTTCAAGAAGAAAAGTGAGCTTTTCCCTCCGGCCATGGGATGTTTCTGAATTGACCCTGCAAAAAGGCCATCGGTCAGAGCCTGTTGGGTGAAATGAATCCTTCCCAAGCTGCTGTAATCCCATCAAAGCGGAAGAAGGTGGGAAGGAATGAGGCGAATCCTTCCCCTCAGAGGTTAGGGAAGGAAGTCCTTTGCTCAGAATACAAACAAGTTTCCAGTGTAAGAAGGATTAAGCACGACTCTATTAACTTAATGCCCACACCGAGCACCAGCAGCTGCTCCGCTCAGTACCAGAAAGCCTGGCAAAGCCTTTGGGAATGTTTTGTTTGGGGAAATTTCCAACTTCATGAGATTCTTCCTGATTGCTTTCTGTTAAAAAAGGAATTAATTATAAAATGAGAAGTGCATGTTGCCTTGACTCCATCCGCCCTCCAGAGGGGCCGGACAGAGATTCCCCCTGGAGCCCGTGACAATCAATATCAAATCAAAACTCGTTATAAAAATAAATTAGCAAGCAACTCCTAAGCACTGTTAACTAGTGGTTGTTGTTCTTTTCTTTAAAGTTCAATAAAACAATTAACTTTTACATCTCAATCTAAAAGCCCCACTGCTAGGGAGCTTGTTTTTCAAAGGCGATGAACTGAGTGGGAACTCACTAGATGGAGAGATAAATGAATCCCTCCCACCGGGGCAAAGCTGACAGCCAAAGGCAGGGCTGCTGCCGCCTTGCAAGAGACACCTGGGCCTGCGCGCAGATGGTTTTGCTGGCCGGTGAACGCTCCAAATGAGTCAGACCTAAGGTCCCATTTTGGTTGCTGTTCATACAGGCACAGAAGAAAGAAGTTTGTATAAATGTCACTCTCTGAGACCGGCGAAGAGAACATTCAAAACTCAGCACAAGCACCAGGCCAAGCGTTCAGCTCATGCATTGTTTTTCAAGTTAATTACAAATGTGGTCCATAAACCCCCACTGCTGACTTGGGGGCCACTTTCTTTCCTTTTCTGGCCATAAGACACAGTGGGACTTGGCTAGGAGGAGGCACCAGCCTCCCCTGGGCGGGAGATCACTTGTCTCAGGGTGGGAGGCCCATAGTGAAAGACCAAGAGGGACAGCCAGGGCCTCCAGAGCGGCCACCCCAGGCAGCACCCCATGGGCTGTGACTAGCAGTGAAGCTCGGGTCCAACCGTGGAGAAGAAAGGAGAGGCGGGGTGCTGGGAAGGCCACCTGGGCACGGTGCTGGGCAGCTTGGGCCAGAGGAGGCCAAGGCAGAGGGATGGGTCTGGGCCTGAGAGGTCAGGTGAGGTGGAGCTGGTGCTGCCTGGGGAGAGGCTGTGTCTGGGAGGGCCCTGGAGCCTTGTGTAGGAGCAGCGTCTGCGAGGAGGGCAGCTGAAAGCAGGAGCGCAGCAGATGCCACCCAGTGGGGTGGAACAGTAGAGAAGAAGGCAGGTGCCCCAGGCAACTCCTTGATGTGTTTGCCTTTATGAGGGGCCCAGAGGATGCTTCATGGGGACAAGAGGTGCCAGTAGAGGGGAGAGGCTGCGGTTTTAGGAAAGAGGACCAGAGGAGGGAGATCAGAGAGATTGGGGTTGGTCTGGAGTTCTAGGGGCCGCTCGTCTTTTCAAGACTTTTCTGACCAGACCTTCTGGAGAACCTTTTATAATTTCCACCTAGAGTTTTTCCAGAGGAGGAACAAGAGGTCATACGCCTCTGCTTTGGTGGGGACATCCAAGAACTGGCATGACCTGGGGGACAGAGCTGGGCCTGGCAGAAGCTGTGCCTCCGGGGAAGGAGGCAGGCCCTCCTCCCTTATTCTGCAGCTAGAAGGAGGATGGCAGGGCCAGGCAGGACACAAAGAAGGAAGAACCAGCAGGGTCCATCCCCTTTAGGGGAGCGGGGATCTCCGGGCCCCCAGGGAAGGGCCATCCAAGGCAGTATTGACCATAATGGGGAGGGAGGAGAGGCTGGAAAGGAGGGCTGTGCATGACGGCTCCAACTCCTGGCAGAACCACACAACAGCTCATTGACAGCGGGTCTGTGAGCATTTAAAGAGCAACAGATCGTCATTCAGAGGCAGTGTGGTTCCATGGCAAGCAAAGCATTTCACTGATGCCTGCTTAATTTAATCAGCTTACTTTATGCAAAAAGGATCCGGTGCCAGGAGTCCCCAGCCTGTCATGGAGGGTGGAGATGACAGTGTCCAAGAGCTGCAGATAAAATGCTGAGGGAGTGCTGTGACAGGGGCCCTGGAGGGCTTCGTGGAGGAGGTTGAAAGATTCTCAGGGCCTACAACAATGCGCTGTGGAAGAATTTGGGAGGTTAGGATGAAATGGTAGGTGGGCGAGGCTGGGGGGAAAAGGGAAGATTTCCAACACTTTGGATCCACAAGGACACAACACGTTTCGATTTTTAAAATGGTTGTGGCTAAAATCAGCTTCTTGGTAACTTCATGAATGGGGATGGAAACCCTCATCAGCTTGGTGTCAGTGGTGGTGGCACCTTGGCGAGCAGGTGACCAGATGGCCTGAGTGGTGACGTTAACCTACCTGTTCAGTGGTTGTTGTCAAAGCGAGGCCTATTGAGAGAGGTTTGCATTTCTTCTTGGCTTCTAACACCAGGTGATGGCATCCTATGGTGCAGGAGGAGCTGGACAGGAGGACAACATCACACCTGGCCCTGCCATCCTCCGTCCCCGGAAGCCATGGTCCAGCAGGGAGACGCATGACTCATGGTGTTCCACGCTGAGTGGAAAAGCCATGGCAATGCGGGCACTGCAAGGGGTTTCAGGGTGTTCTGCATCTGTTTCTTAAACAAGACTCTCTTGTTAATCATGAACATTCCAGCTGCTTTTGTCAGAGTGTCCCCGGACAAGAGGGAGCCTAAGAGAGACTTAGAGATCAGGAGAAGCAAACCGGCCCACAGGTGTGACGGATGCTATGTCAGAGTGTTTAGGATCCAGAGCCCTGCTCTCCCCTTAGAGACGGATGCAGTTCCGCGCACACAAGCCCTCTGCTGTGTAGGGGAGGGGCACCCCGCCTGCACATGGCATGCTTCCTCCTGCCTAGGGATGCTAACTGCCGTATTGGCAAAGGTGGTTTGAAAATGAACAAGAATCCCAACTTAAAAAATGTATATATGCAGTTGTTCCTAGGTATCTGAGGGAAATTGGTTTCAACACCCCAGAGTAACAAAATCTGCAGATGCTCAAGTCCCTAATATAAAAGTGTTGTATTTGCATAGAACTTACACAATCCTCTTGTGTACTTTAAATCATCTGTAGATTATTTATATATACCTAATACAACGTAAATGCTAAGTAAATGATTGTTATACTGTCTTTTTAGAATTGGTATTATTTTTCATTATTGTATTGTGATTTTTATTGTTTTTTAAAGTATTTTTTATCCTGGCAGGGTGCAGTGGCTTATGCCTATAATCCCAGCACTTTGGGAGGCTGAGGGGAGAGGGTCGCTAGACCTTAGGCGTTGGAGACTAGCCTGGGAAACAAAGTAAGACCTTATCTCTACCAAAAAAAAAAAAAAAAAAAAAAAAGCTGTGTGTGGGGTCAGGCACCAGTGATTTCAGCTACATGGGAGGCTGAGTCAGGAGGACTGAATGATCCCCAGAGGTCTAGGATGCAGTAAGCTGTGATTGCACCACTGCACTCCAGCCTGGGTGACAGAACAAAACCTGTCAAGAAGAAAAAAAACCATAAAACTGTTTTTAATCCAAAGTTGGCTGAATCCAAGGATGTGGAACCCACAGGTGTGTAGATGGGCATCTCCCACAATGTTAAATCATCACTTACCAATGTCTGCTTCCTGATGTGGCTAAGTTTAGACACACAGGCAGGCTCGCACAAAAGATCCTAATGTAGAATAAACTGGGGGAAAACATCAGTTCAGCTAGATGGACAGATTCCTGGCAGCCTTAGTGTGCACACACGCGCTGTGACTGTGCAGGAGGGGAGTGGGAAGGCAGAGCCCCATGTGAAGGGACATCTTTGACAACAAGAGCATCTCCAAAACCACCTGGGGAACACACACGTGCAGCAGGTGAGTTTCAGTTTCCTCCAGCATCTCACATGCTGCAATGGTCCATCCACCAGCTCTGACCCAGGCCCAGAGGCCTGATGCTCCTGCTGAGTGCTCAGGTCCTGGTGGCACAAGCCTTCCTCAGTCCTGCAGCCTTCTGAAAGCAGCGGTACCCAGGGCGCAGGGCTCCCGCATTGCACACATGGGCTTATGCTGCCCTCTAGTGCTGTGCTCTTGAAATAGCCTTATGGTTTTGCCACTTGAGGCTGATGCAGAATCTAGGGCCTCGTGGGTCCTCTAAAGAAACTGCCTCATTGCATCAAAATCAATGCCCCGCTGTTCTAACAGACGCTCTCTAATGCCCCTTAATGAAACCCACACAGACAATCACCTATCTGTGCACCAAATTTCAAAAGATAAGCATAATGTCTTAGCGCTAATATAAAGTGGAAGTATAAGAACTTACAGAAAAGTAGCTTTTATAGCGTGGAACTTGTCTTGCAGTGAGCTTGACCTACACTCACCGGGAGCAGTTTCTTAAATGCCCACTCAGAGGCGGCACTGCCTCCGTTGAGAAAGGCTGGTAGAAGGCAGGGCTGGCCAGCCTTGCTGTAAAGGGCCAGGTGGTGCATGTGCATGGCTTTGTGGACCATAAGCTCCCAGCCACACCTACACAGCTCTGTCATTGTAGCGCAAAGGCAGCTGCAGACAGCAGTAAGTGAATGGGCGTGGCCACATTCTGGCAAAACATCATTTGCAAAAAGAGGCAGTTGGCTAGATTTGGCCCAGAAGATAATGATTTGTGGATCTCTGGTCTAGAGCATCCCCTTCAGTTTACAGATTGGGAAACTGAGGCTCAGAGTAAGGGAGGGGATAGTGGTCAAGACATTGAAATTAGACCCTGAGCCAAGTCCACTGGCTCCAGCCCATCCAGCCCAGCTCTCGGGCCTGAGCTCTGCGGGTTGTGACTCAGGTGGTCTCTCCTCAGGTGTACGGGGGAGGTTTGGTGACCCCGGGGATGATCCCAGGGAAAGGAAGGTCTGTGTTGGGCTTTCTCTGACAACTGCAGTTCCCTCCCATGCCCTCCATCCTCCCCAGCTCTGATTCAATCATTCACTCAGGTCTCTGCCGAGTACCAACCTGTGTCTGCCCACCCTGCGGTCTTTCCTCCTGGCCAAGCAGCCTGTGCTGATCACAGTTTCTGACCCCTAGAAAATGAAAACAAAGACATGCAAATTACGTTATTAGATTTAACAGGCAGACACTCCACCAAATGGCTCTAAAAGTCTCTTTGCTCAGTCCCTTTTCTCGCCGCATGGTGGGATAGCAGATCCTGTGGTGGGCTCCAGCACTAGCTCCAGGGGTGGGCAGGTTGGCTCGTGGCCTCGTGGAGGTGGGGGACAGGCAAGCTGGGGTTTGGGAGACTCCTGGCCACCCAGGGCCCATGGGGTGGCCAAAAGGGCTGTGCTTGTGTGTGTTCTTGTTCTCAAAGTCATTCACTGTAGCATCCCCTTGTCCCCACAGGCCCCTCTTCCCTGCAGGAGCTCTCAGGATGGGCTGCCCCTGCACCACTGGGCTGAGAGGACCAGAGCCTGGAAACTGTCTGTGGTTCCAGGGTTGGGGAAGCTTCCAGCCAGATGGGAGCTCATGAGGCTGGGACCCATCTCTTCAGCTGGGCTAGGAGGCCAGTCTGGTCCCAGCCTCCTGGCTGCTTACACTGTCCTCATCCTGGGGGCCCAGGCTAACAACCGGAGTCAGATCCCGGAAGGAGGGTGTCTACTGCAGATCTAGAGGCGTGGAGATGGCTCCTGCAGGGGCTGGGGCTGGCTGAGGTCAAGGAGTCCCTCGGGGCCAGGGAACAAGCACCTTCTACTAGCCTCTTGGAGTCCTGGAAATAGCAGACCAGGTCCCACAGGCCTGGGCACTTGTCTGGCCCCCTGGATTTAGCCCCAAGATAAGCTGGGAAGGCTGAGGATTCCCCTTCGTATCCTGCTGCTGATGGAGCCTCTCAGACAGACCCAGCAGGGATCTGTGATGGCCACACTCCAGAAACCCAGGAGCAGCTCGGGGCTCTTTGAGGGGCCCCGTGGTGAAGCCTGGCGGGGATCAGGAATCAGCCGGGACAGGCAGGGAGGATCTGGGATTCTGGAGCAGGAGAAGTGGCCTAGAACAGGAAGGGGCCAGCAGGCCCAGGTCCAGGCCCCACATCTGATGGAGGGAAGCAATGCTGCTCCCCAGGGGAGCGGCCCCCAGAATTTCAGGGAGCATCCGTGGCTTTGTCTGCTTGGGCTGCTGTAGCAAAGGCCACAACCTGGGAGGCTCCAAGCAGAAAAAGTTTACTGTGCCACAGTCACGAAGACCAGAAGTCCCAGTCCAAGGCGTCTGCAGGGCCATGCTCCCTCCGAAGGCTCTGGGGGCAAAGCCTTCCTTCTCCCTAGGGCCAAGTCTGGGCGCTGCTTGGCTGGAGAGGCATCACTGCACTCTGCCTCATCTTCACACACCGCCTCCTCCCAATGCCTGTCTTCACTCAGCACTCTCCTCTGTGTGTCTTTATGTCCAAATCTCCTTCTTCTTATGCAGACACCGTCACATTGAATTGGGGGCCCACCCTACTCCAATATGACACCATCTTAAATCAGCTAATTATATCTGCAATGACCTTATTTCCAAATAGGGTCACATTAGCAAGTGACAGGGATTAGGGTCTCACCATCACTTTCTGGGGCATGTCATTCAGCCCTCACCAGCGCAGCGCTCCCCAGACTCCCCCGAGTAGGGCAGGTGTTCCCCGGCCTCAGGTTCATCTGTGGAACACAGGCCCTGGACACACCAGCTAACTCACGAATCTCTTTCTGGACAAATATACAAGGGTAGGCTGGGCATGGTGGCTCACGCCTGTAATCTCAGCACTTGGGGAGGCTGAAGTGGGTAGATTGCCTGAGCTCAGGAGTTTGAGACAAACCCGGGCAACACAGCAAAACCCCACGTCTACAAAAAATACAAAAATTAGCCAGGCATGGTGGTATGTGCCTGTAGACCCAGGTACTTGAGGGGCTGAGGCAGGAGGATGGCTTGAGCCCAAGAGGTTGAGGCTGCAGTGAGCTAAGATGGTGCCACTGCACTTTAGCCTGAATGACAGAGCAAGGCCCTCTCTACAAGGGTTCTCGAAAACCTACTTATTCTCACTGTTATGGGCAGGCTTCCAATAAGAAGCAGGTCAACATCTGTTCATCGGTAACATGGCACTGAAAGGCAAGGGCCACCTCTCACTCACCTTTGTGTCTCCCGTGGTGCCTTGCAGATGGTGGTGGGCCAGTGGCTTGACCCAGAGGCCCTGCAGATGTTTCTTGAAGGAGTGGTGCCCAAGGTGGGAGTAGTCTGAGACTCCCCATGGATGGGCTTCTAGAATAATCTGTTTACTCATCCCTGTTTCTGAAGCAAATGTTTCATCCCTCAACAAAGGTTCTTTTTCTACCATGATGGACTGTCTGAAATTCAAAGCCTCTTCACTCCTCTGGTTTTCATCCTTTGTCAAGAAAAGAGGTAAAATTTTCAAGACTTGTGCCATTTGCAGGTCTAGGAGGTGAGAATTGGTTGAGTTCTTAAGAAATCTAGATTTCTGCTCAAGCTCTTCAGAATAGTAAGTCTTTACCTTTTAAACAAGGATTTATAAAATTACCTTAGAACTGTAAACATGTTCTGGGAAAACATTAGAGGTGTTTTTAGATTTCCGTGTGTAATAATTCACCATTAATGTTATTCACAATGTTCTTTTTGCATAATATTCTCAGATTAATGAGATTATTTATGAGATTTAGCCACAGAACCTTGTTGGAAAACTAGACAGAGGATGAAAAAGGGGACTTTATAACCCAAAGCTGAGACAACAGCAACCAGCCACTGTTGGCTGGAGTTAGTCTGGCTTTTAGACCTTGGGTGGCTCAATTTTTTATTTTTCTGGACCTGGTTTGCTCGTCTGTCAAATGGACATAGTAGCAGCACAACCTTGCAGGGTTGGTGGTTAAATGAGAAACACAAGAAAGACACTTAGTGACATATGGAACAGCAGTCTAACAACAGACTTCAAAGTCCAAATCCAGGATTGTGAAGGGCTTGGCAAGGGTGGAAGGGGATGGAACCAAGGAGGGGTAGGAACTCGACTTCTACATATTCAGTGATATTGATTTCCTTTTTCTCCCTCTCTCTCCTTTTTTTTTTTTTTTTTTGAGATGGAGTCTCACTCTATGGACCAGGCTGGAGTGCAACAACATGATCTCGGCTCACTGCAACCTCCACTCCTTGGTTCAAGTGATTCTCCTGCCTCAGCCTCCCAATGAGCTGGGACTACAGGCATGCGCCACCATGCTTGACTAATTTTTGTATTTTTAGCAGAGATGGGGTTTCGCCATGTTGGCCAGGCTAGTCTCGAACTCCTGCCTCAAGTGATCTACCCACCCAGGCCTCCCAAAGTGCTGGGATAACAGATATGAACCACCATGCACAGCCAGTCTTCTTTTCTGTAAAATAAATAAATAAATAAATAAATAAGATAAATAAGAGGAGATGATCAAAAATACAAATTTCAGGCCAGGCATGGTTGCTCACACCTATAATCCCAGCACTTTGGGAGGCTGAGGTGGACAGATCGCCTGAGCCCAGGAGCTTGAGACCAGCTTGGGCAACAGGGTGAAACCCTGTCTCTACAAACAATAGAAAAATTATCTGGGTGTGGTGGCACATGCCTGTAGCCCCAGCTACTCAGGAGGATGAGGCAGGAAGCTCACTTTAGCTCAGGAGGTTGAGGCTGCAATAAGTCAAGATTGCACCACTGTACTCCAGCCTGGGCAGCAACAACAACAAAACAACAAAACAAATTTCAGTTAGACTGGAAGCTAAGTTCAGGAGTTCTATTGTGCTACATGGTAACTGTAGTTAATAACAATGTAGTATATTCTTACAAACTGCTGAGAGAGTACATCTTAAATGTTCTCACCACAAAAGTAACCAGCATGTAAGGTAGTGCATATGTTAATTAGCTTGATTTAGCCATTCTACAATATATAGCAAAACACCATGCTGCGCACCACAAATATATACAATTTTTACGTGGCAATTAAAAATATATAGGAAGAGAATATAACAGACTGTTAAGAATGGTTTTATTGAGATATAATTCATGCACATACATAATATGTACAATTCGATGGTTTTTAGAGATTGGTGCAAAAGTAATTACCGTTTTTGCCATTAAAAGTAATGGCGGCCTGGGGCAGTGGCTCACATCTGTAATCCTAGCACGTTGGGAGGCTGAGGTAGGTGGATCACTTGAGAGCAGGAGTTCGAGACCAGCCTGGCCAACATGGTGAAACCTCGTCTCTGCCAAAAATACAAAAAGTTAGCCATGCATGGTGGTAGACACCTATAATCCCAGCTACTTGGGAGACTGAGACAGGAGAATTACTTGAACCCAGGAGGCAGTGGTTGCAATGAGCCGAGATCGTGCTATTGCACTCTAGCCTGGGTGACAGAGCAAGACTCCATCTCAAAAAAAAGAAAAGAAAAGAAAAGTAATGGCAAAAAACGCAATTACTTTTCCACCAACAGAATATATTCATAGATATGTGAAGCTGTTACCACAACTTCAGAACATTTTCATCATCTCAAAAAGAAACTCTGTGGCTTTAGCCATCACTCCCCCATCTTTCCTTCTCCCCCCAAAAAACTGCAAATCTACTTTCTATTTTTTCCTGATTTCTGTGTTCCACACATTTCATATGGATGGAATCATGGGAATGTGTGCATATGAATGGAACCATGCACTTTGTGGCCTTTAGTGTCTGTCTTCTTTCACCTGCCAGGACGTTCTCAAGGTTCATCCCTGTTGCAGCATATATCAGCACTACACTGCTTATTCATCACTGAATAATACTCTATTGTATAGATAGATCACATTTTGTTTATCCATTTCTCAGTTGATGAACATTTAAGTTGTTTCTGTCTTTTGATTACTATGAATAATGCTGTAAACATTTGTGCATAAGCTTTTGTGTGGAAATGTTTTTAGTTCTCTTGGGTATACACCTGGGGGTGGAACTGTAGGGTGATAGAGTATTTGTTTAATGATTTAAGGGACTGCCAGACTGTTTTCCAAAGAGGTCATACCATTCTACATTCCCACCAGCAATGAATAAGGTTCTGATTTCTCTACATCCTCAACCACACTTGCTATCATCTGATGCTTTGATTCTAGCCAGACTCATTAGCGTGATGCAGTATCACTGTGGTTTTGATTTGCAGTTCCCTGGTAATTAATGTCAAAGCGCACAGACTTTTAGTATTTTAAATTCTGAGTGATGGAAATACGGATGTTTGGCATGTTATTTTCCACATACTTATACCTTGCTTTAAAATGTTTCGCTTACTATTTTGCTTAATAAATAGTAAGAAGGCTTAATCAAGGGAGGCTTGCCCAAGTGTCTATTACAGAGTAAGCCCTCAA